>NC_142929.1:76910020-76944156 GCF_046866305.1 Octopus bimaculoides | reverse complement strand
ATATATATATATATATATATATATATATATATATATATATATATATATATATATATATATATATATATATATATATATATATATATATATATATATATATATATATATATATATATATATATATATATATATATATATATATATATATATATATATATATATATATATATATATATATATATATATATATATATATATATATATATATATATATATATATATATATATATATATATATATATATATATATATATATATATATATATATATATATATATATATATATATATATATATATATATATATATATATATATATATATATATATATATATATATATATATATATATATATATATATATATATATATATATATATATATATATATATATATATATATATATATATATATATATATATATATATATATATATATATATATATATATATATATATATATATATATATATATATATATATATATATATATATATATATATATATATATATATATATATATATATATATATATATATATATATATATATATATATATATATATATATATATATATATATATATATATATATATATATATATATATATATATATATATATATATATATATATATATATATATATATATATATATATATATATATATATATATATATATAACGTTAGCATGAAGACATCAAAGAAAATATTTCATAGTTTATATACATGCACAAAAACTCTTGAAATTTTCCAAAGATATGAACTAAACTAAAATGAGGTCGATTAAATTAACATATCTTTTCTGAAAAACGTGTGGTCTTTATATTATTTTGTTACAATTCATCATCTCATTAAGAAATCTTAAACATAGGTGGATGTGGTTTGGGTAATGTTATATTGTAATTGAAGGGAACTCTTTGCTGATTATTGTTATTATCATTATTGATCACCTGCAGTAGTTGCTAGGCAACCCAATTTTATAAACCGCCCTTTTTAAAATATTGTATAAATTTTGGACGCCTACCAACCAAACTCAATCATTCTTTTAAAATTAACGAATCAAATGATATTTATTAAAGTTTAACTGAATGTCTAATTAATTATTCATTAAAGTTTAATGACTAATGTTTTAACTGCCCAAACCCTTTACGAAGACACGAGAGAAATAGAACTGCTTCCTTTCAATGAGTATCAATTTATATGAATGAACCACACACTAGAAAACACTTGACACACAAGTTTGGTGTTACATCATGTAAATGTTGCTGTTATAAAGTGATTTCTCTCACTTTAATGTTTTATTGCAAGAGTCAAAATATTTGGAGAAGATTTCTTTATTATGAGGTGTATGTCTTCTCTTCCCGTAACTCTGAGACAATTTTGTGATTTAGTCAATATATGATTCACCTTGACAAACACAATGTATGAGATGGGAAAGGACATCAGTAGGAATTCAGTTTCCAACCTCAAACTCTGGTGCTTCTGTGGGGTTTAATAAATTATTCAGCCGCCTGGCTAATTGCAACATCAGTAGATTTTTTTTTTCAGTCACTGTTTGCTTATATCAGCAGTGACGGGTTTTGTCTTAGTATGCAATCGACATGCAACTGATAAAGCCCAAAGTAGCAGAAATGCATATCTAGCATTCTCACCACTGCCGCTGGACGGCTTTCGTCTACTACTGATGTAGTTTTGTGTTTTTAAGCACAGTAAGGGATACTGTCCCCGGACAAATACTGCGGTTAATTTACCTTCCGCCATATATCTGCATTAAGTATGATATATAGATGGTTTTTGCTTATTCACATGACTTATAATTTGCTTCTACGTTATTATTGGTTTCAGTATCACGTAATAACATAAGAAAGTCTTCAACTGACATGGAATCCGTTACCTGATCCTCGTCAATGAAGGGATCAAAGATACAGTCAATTACATCCGTGTAAATAATGTTCAGAAATTGTGATTCCAAGTTGTCCGAAGCAAATTTCAAATACCAAAATATACACATCACTGCCAGGTATGGGAAATAATGCAAATTTTTGTATAGGAGATGGCGGCGATAAAATTGCATTTTCTCATTAAAAGAAATTATACATTTAGCATCAATAAGAATCACATGCTCTTCGTACAGATTAATCTCATTAAAATCTGATAAAATTTGCAATGAAGAAAATATTAATTTTTGAATTTTTAAAATAACTTCCCATGAATTCTGAAAAATTTTCGTACACTGCCAAATAATTCCACACGACAGAGAGTTGTCGTTGGAAAACTATCGTACTTCTTTAGGAAGGAGTAATTTGTGCCAAATTCTTCGTATTCAGTACATCGGGTCCGAGATTCCTCGGGGATAGAATATGGAAAATTCCAGAAAAGAAATGTCAAAAGACTGAAAGTTTTAATAGTGTGTTTTTGCTAGATACAAAAACATTTTCTTTCTCCAGTTTTTCTTTAATCGCTCTCTTTCTCCCTCACTATCTCTCTCTCTCTCTCTCTCTCACACACACACACACATTCATTGTTCACACTAAGACAGTAGCGGGTAGACAATATACTTTGAAAAAGGTTATTAAAATTCTTCATTTAACAAAAACTGCTCTCGAAAACTTTGCGATTTCGAATACCAACAAAGTTATAAAATAATTTATCATTTACTTTTGTCACAGTTGCCGAAATATTCAATAAGATTTTGCTGATCTATTGATTTTATTGATTATTTCCACTGTAATCTTCATCAATTGATCCAGATCTAGACTGAGGTGTTTTGCGATGAGACTACTGCCGATGAAATTAAGCTATGAATCACAATGGTATTTGGAGCATCTTTTTCTAAATATGACATGAAACCCTGAAATCGATCAGTCATATTGGAAGTTCCACTGGTTGCGTAACAAATAACGTTATTAATAGGAATATTGTTTCATGTGAAAATAAAGCTTTTGGAGACTCTGTCTACGGTTTGCTGCTTTGGCAATCTGTCCCGATATATTTATTGTACGACGCTACAAGAACATTAAACACAGATTAATTGACGTTAGCAAACAGCGTCGTAAATGTGTTTCTTTTAACAAATATTTCTTTCAGCTCTTCAAATAATGACTCCAATTTTTGGCTCAAGGCCAGCAATTTTGGGGGAGGGGCAAGTCGACCCCAGTACTAATCTGGTACTTATTTTATCGATCCCGAAAGGATAAACGGCAAAGTCGACTACGGTGGAATTTGAACTCAGACGGACGAAATGCCACTAAGCAAATCCCTAGCACGCTGGACAAAATGCTTAGTGGTATTTCGTCTGGCGTGCTAGGGAGTTTTCTTTTTTGTCACTAAAAAAAGACCAAGTGTCCATCTCAGCCAATCAAATGCACTCTGGTAAGCTAAGTACCCCACATTGTGACTACTTTTATGTAGTCAGAAGGAAATACATTCCTTTGGTTACCATTTTAACTTACATCTTCTCATTAACTACTCACCAGCAACATTTCAGAGTGGAAGTTACAAGAGTTAATCTTATCTTATTATGACTAATCCACTCAGATTGTGGGCGTTTTTAAAGTTCTGACCAGGTTAGCTAAAAAGAAAGACACAAACTACGACAGGCTCTGACATATAACGACGGACGAATACATATCAAATGTAGTTTAAGAGATGGTTGTAGTACTGCTGTTGATTGTTTATCGTTGTTGCTGCTGTTACTGCTGCTACTGTTGCTGCTGTTGCTGCTGCTGCTGCTGTTGCTTTTGCCGTTTATTGTTACTGTTGTTGTTACTATTGTTGCTATTGTCGTTGTTGTTGTGGTGGTGGTTTGTGGTTGTTCCTGTTACTTTCGTTGCTGTGGTTGTCGTTGTTAGTTTTGCTTGTTGTGGTTGCTATTGTTGTTGCAGCTGTTGTTGAGTTGTTTTGTTGCTATAATCAATGAATGACCCTTTTACACGGCCTCCAAGGCTAATGGGTGGGAGGAATAAAGGTACTCTCAAACCAGAAACCTGACCTGAATGCTTACAACAGAGTAGACCCCAGTAAAAGCACCCTAAGTATCAAGTAATGGTAGTGTTTAATTGTGTAGTGAATTAAGCTTGCTACCCAAGCAGGCCATTGTGGGATTTGAACTCAGAATTCAATGAATCAATTGAGCGTGATTTAAACACAGCTTGCAGAGAGTCGGAACAAATACCGCAAGGTATTTCATCCGGCGCTCTAACCACTCAACCACTCATGCTCATAGTCATGCCCCTGCTCCTCGTCCTCGTTGTCGCGCTCGCCCTCGTAATCGTGTTCCAGATTGAGCTCGTCTTCGTTGTGAAAATAGAAGGAAAAGGTTTCGAGTATTGAAAGAATCGCGGTAACGACTCATTTACCCATGACCCTACAGGGCTCACAAAGTGTGTAAATACAGCAACACTCAGAGTGAAGAAGGAACAGAGGAAGCAGCATCGAAGCGAAACCCAAATTTAAAACGGAAGTTTGTATGCCGTCAACCATTCATGCTATCTATTTTATATAGACTGAAACAAGGCAGCGAGCTGGCAGAATCGTTAGCACGCTGGACGAAATGCTTAGCGATATTACGTCCATCTTTACACATTTGCAGTTCAAATTACAAGGTCGACTTTGTCTCTCATCCTTTCGGGGTCGATAAAATAAGTAACAGCTGAGCACTGGGATCGATGAAATCGACTTGCCTCTTTCTCTGAAATTGCTGGCCTTGTGCCAAATTTTGAAGCCAATATAGGGTGGAACAAAAAACTCAGATTCACTATTCTTGATAAAATACACAGTGTGCATCAGTTCAAACAATAATAGTAACTAAACCAAAATAAGGCTAAAACATTAGATAGATGAAAGTTCAATTACTCTCAACCTAACTTCACTAGCGCTACATCAATGGCCGTCTAAAATATATGTGGATTTTTTCTGTTACACCCTGTATCTTGTCCATTTTCAACAGCAAAACATCTAGGATTGTATCAATATTAATTGTTTTGATAAAATAGCTACGATGATAGTTAAAGAATCCGTTGGAAATTGGTGATAAAGAACTGTTAGAAGCATTTCTAATTAGCACCATTAGAAAAATCATTAGAAGAACTAAATGTTTTCTGCTGGCAAAGCTTGTTATATTTGTTCATCAGATGTTCAAAGGAATTTACAACTTTGGTTGTTTTGCTTTTATTGTTTTCGTTGTCGTCGTTGTCGTCATTGTTGTTGTTGTTGCTGCTGTTGTTTTAGGTTTCTGAAGAGATTTCGATTTTTTCTTCGCTTTTTTTCTTCTTCAGTTGGGTTCGGTTGGAATTTTTGTCTTTTATTATTTTTTTTTAATATTAACGGATTTAGTCCTAGTTACAACACTTACACCAACCCCATCACCAACAGCACCAACATCAACATAAATACCATCACCATCAAGAACACTACCACCAACAACACCAACAACATCACCAACAAAACTAAAACTAACGTCACTACCTCCCAACTCCACCACCAACACCAACAACACAACTAGCCATCACCACCACGAGCAACATCATCCCCCAACATCACTCACAGCATCGACAATAGCGCCATTAACAACAACAATAATACCATTACCATCGACATTCACCTACCCAATTAAGGACTCGCAACCAATCTATTTTGTTCTGATTGGCGGAGCCAATAGTGGGAAGTGGGGTGGGGTGATAGTTTCGGTGATAGCAATGTTTTTGTAGTCGTGATGCCTTCCCGAAAATATCAATGAATTTAGTCTGGATTGAGTTGCGTTCCCTACAACCCCACAGCTACTACACCGTATTATCACAACTCACCTACCTCCATATTATAAGCCAGCAGCCACCTTATTTCGTCTTTAAGTCTTCGTAAATCTTACTTCATCCACAATATACAATCTTTTAATAATTGCCGAGAGAGAGAGAGAGAGAGAGAGTGTGTGTGTGTGTGTGTGTGTGTGTGTGTGTGTGTGTGTGTGTGTGTGTGTGTGTGTGTGTGTGTGTGTGTGTGTGTGTGCGTGTTTGTGTATGTGTGTGGGGTGGGAGTGAAAGTCACATACACACAGTCTTTGTCACACATATACGTCACTCTACAGCACTTCTATAACGTCATTTACAATAAAATCTACTGTGTCTTCTGTCTTGTTCAGACACAAAAGAAAATGCGTACCCAGAAAAATAACATCAGCATCAAAAGCTAATTAGCTTTAATGACCGCGTTCGATCCATCACCAGAGATAAAAGAACCGAAACTGTCGTATCCGGATCGAATATACTTCGTTAACTTTCACTGTTGCTTCCACACAGTGACGTAACGTGGATGGGCCACAGAGATGGGTTGCCCCTGGGTTCAAAATTCGTAGGAGTGCAAAGACAAATAAAAATTTGAGCACCCTGTCCGCAATGTCGGCCTTCCCCCGTTTGCTGGCAACCCCCATGATATGTTACGTCATTGTTACCACTAGAGGCGGTAGCTATGACGCAGAAACTTCTAGAACCAAATGAGAAAAATCTTCAAACGAATAAGGTAACAATGATACAGCTCCTATGTAGTCGCTCATTCTGCTTGAAATAATAGTTACTTGCCCTTCACATCTCAAAGAAATGTTATATGGACTATGGTATAATGTAGCCCTGAAAAATGTACCTTATGTTGATTACGAAGTCTAGACTTTACGGTAACTTCTGTTGTTATATTGATATTTTTCTGGTTAAGCATTCATCATTTTGTGCTGCTAAAAATCAAAGCTAACGTTTGTTTCTGCCTTTAATGTGGAGCTTTATCGAATCTATTATCTTCTACAGGTTTTAGTCATTGGACTGCGGCCATACTAAGACGCCGCTTTGAAGTGTTTACTCGAACAAATCGACCTCAGTACTTATTTCTTTTTAAGTCTGGTAGTTATTCTATCGGTCGCTTTTGCTGAACCGCTAGTTTACACGGACGTAAACAAGTAACCAAACTAATATCGGTTGTCAAGCGGTGTTATACTATATGTATGACGAACACACACAAACACACCCACACCCAAACACACACACATACACATCTATATTCACGGTGGCCTTCAACTCAGTTTTCACCCCTCACAAGGCACTGATCTGCCTAGTGCGATAGTAATTGACACTTGCTCAAGGTGCCATGCAGTGGGATTGAATTTTCATGCTGCCTTTCTCTCTCTCTCTCCATCTCTCTCCCTCTTTCTCTCTCTCTCCCTCCCTCTCTCTCTCTCTCTCTCTCTCTCCAGCCTTACATCATTGGTACGTTTTCCTCTCTATTCTAAATGTATCCTTTCGTCTTTTCTGTTGTTTTGTCCTTATCTTTCCATATATTAATCGTCTTTCCATATATTAATCATCAAATAAATTTGTTCATTTCTTTTCTACTTGGCGCTCCTTCGTCATATGTCTGAAAAGGGAGCAAAGATTTATTCAAATTTCAAAGACAATAAACAAAAGTTGTAGAGGGAAAATAGAAGTACAAAAAAAAACCCATAAAATCCTACAATAAAAAATATTTTCGTGTTAATTCAAATAACATTGGAAAGAATTCAAATAGACGATGGGCGAGAGGACGAACGAATTTATCTGACAATACAGTCATTAACTTTGTCTCTACATTATTGTATTCTTATCCATAGACGAAACAAATTTTTTATACTGATTTATCACTATAATCACTTTATCTTTGCTTACTTAAGCCTAAGTATCTAAGTATGTTTTTCTAGATAAACTGGTTACTTTGTAATAATTTTCAATTAGTCTCAGCTTCTCTTCTTCTTATGTGCAGGGTATGTATATACTGTACTCTAACATCTACATTAACTTACAAAAGAAGCGATTGGAATACTTTCTTATCTAATTTATTTAGTTCGCTTAACTTCAAATCTATTAAAACTAATTTATGACTGACTTTCCTATTTTATTTATCCCTATAATCTTATTCTTGGCACTGAATTCGGTTTATAATATTAATCTGATTCTTCTGCAACACACTTCTCCAATGTTTTCATTAATTTATTTCTCTATGTTGCATCTAACCAGTTTCATCCACTCCTAATCATATGCACGAGTGATTAGGTTTCACTTCTCTAATTTCTAAAACAAAATATCACTTTTTTTGGTTCTACATAATTTACCTAGTTTCCAAGTAGCTTACACAGCAGCAACTATGTTATGTGTGGACAAGTAGAAACAAAGGTATATGATTAAAATTGTGTACATCTATATTTAACACGTTTGTGTAGATTCAAACGTGCAAAGATCTTCGCTGCGATAACTGTAAAGGAAGAGAAAATCTCCTTAGAGACAATGTGTGTGAAAACACACAAAGCTATATTACGAATTATATCATCGGACTGTAGGACACGTGTTTCTGAGTTGATACGTTTCGTCATGTACAGACGTCGAATCCACCGTTCATAGCTCATTAAGAACCATCGTTCTTATATGTAGACAGCAAGTACATTTTCTGGTGTACGAAAAACTTTTTGTTGTTGTGTAGAGTGAAAGGTTTTTACTAGTTTTTTTTCTTTCTTTTTCTATAGCCCTATAGTAAATATTTTATAATACTGTTCTACTTTCAAAAAGCTTCAACCTCCGTGGGTGATGTGCTTTATATGTAACCGTTAATCTCCTGATATTTCTCTCTTTCTTTGCTAGAGAAAATATTAACTATCTATCTGTATCTCTCGCCAATATCTCTCTCTCTCTCTCTCTCTCTCTCTCTCTCTCTCTCTCTCTCTCTCTCTCTCTCTCTCTCTCTCTCTCTCTCTCTCTCTCTAACTATTTATCTATCTATCTTTCTTAAGCTCCATAGAACAGAAAGCCCTCAAGCGGCTCTCACTACCACATACCATCCAGCTTTCTGTCCTACACCACCAGTATAATCACTTTCGTTCGCTTAACTTCAAATCTATTGAAACTATTTTATGATTTGCTTTTCTATTGTATTTATCCTTATAATCTTTTTCTTGGCACTGAATTCGGTATATAATATTAATCTGGTTCCAGAATGGAATCCATTAAAATCCATGCTGACCCCTCCAGATTACCTACCGGTATTCGTCACCTCCGCGCCTACCACCACCACCACCTCTATATTACAGAACAATAATGACAATGACCCACCAACCAGTGTCATTTTCAGTACTTCTGTCACTTTTGTGTTACACAGAACAACATGCTGTGGTAAAAGCAAAGTCTATCAAGAGAGGAGAGGTTCAAAAAGGGTTATTTGGCATAGGTTACAGTTTCTAAAACGGTTTCACTGCTATTTTCACCTTATAACCCAGATATTTGTAGCGACAGGTGACAATTTGTTTTTGTTTCTCCAGTTTGTCACGTGTTTTATTTGGACCAATCTGAACCCAGCAACCAGGTAGCCATTTTGACTTTAAAAGACGAAAATCAAACTATCACTGTTTTTTGTTTGTTTTTTTTTCACAGAACCGTTTGAGATATCGACGCAATACGCTTGCCTGTCTCTCTTCTAAGGCACGTATATGTTGGAGAAATATCTTAACGAGTTAACGCTTCCATTAGTTTAGATGTGTGTGTGTGTATTAGATTCCTCTGCTTAGTTTTGTGCTGCAATCTCGCATACCACGTTGCATAAAATTAATCGGAAATATATAATCGGTTAACAATCATTTGGAATTTTCAAAATAGTTTTATTAACCGAGTAATCGATTTTTATAAAGCTAAAACTTTTATATGTCAAAGCAAATTTTTAAAAAGCAACTTTCTTTGTAATATTTATTCCATGTAAAAAAATGATTCCTGTTTTATAATATACGATTATTACAACAAAAATAAACGAAAAGGGGAACTTGTCTATATTTTCGTATATTGAAATTAAAACAATTACAGCATTGAAGGTACATGTTAGTCATTCGAAAACAGGTAAATGCTATCCACTTCACTCAACCATTTGTTATTTGCTTTCAAAATGACAATTATTGCTTGGTATCAGGGACCAGATTGCAGTTAGTGAAAGGAAAATTTTGACACCAAATAATAAGTTTTTGTGTGTTCTTGAACGGCTATGTGTCATCCACGTTGCAATCGCTTTATTTATATTTTGTTTTGCAAGTGACCATACCCAAGTTTATGAAGAGGAAATTTGAAAGTGGAGCAAGGAAGGGACGAAAAAACTATTAAATAATTCACTAATAAAAGTTATTAGGTAATTCACGTGAATAGGAAGAGCAGCAAGACATCAATGTTTCTATTGTGACTTAGCTTCACATAAGAATCATGTTAAAATTTCACATAAGAATCATTGTTAATACCGAGCAAATGCAATATTTCGCCAAATTAAATAAGAATTTAACAGTTTTTTTTTTTGTTTTTGAATGAATGGAATGGTTCTACTACAATGTAGATGCTTACTTCAAATAGTATTTACTCCATCTAATTGGTGTTGACTGTATCAAGTCATGCAAAGGAGCAGTTATTTACTTTAGAACAGTTGAAAAACTTTAAAGTTATATCTTTCTGCTTCTTTGCATGGAATGTTTATGGCAAAAGACATTAATGATGATCCACCAAATAAATCTGGTAACTAAAACATATGCTTTACACTTGATAAAGCAACGAATAACATTGACTTTTATGAATGATATTCAAGACAAGTTCAAGAACAATGAATATCTATCCTGAAAAAATTTAAGCATTTGAATTTTACCTGAATTCTCCAAACACCATTTTAGTCTGATGCCAAACACCATTACAGAATGCTTGTCTTCTTTGGGGCCAGCGATTGTATTTACTATGGTCTTGAACAAACGTTTCAGTTGCTGCATTTGATTCTTGCTCTCTTGGGATTTGGCAGCTCAGTAATCAAAGAGATTTGCCCCGAGCAGTTGAACATTTTCAATAACAGAATCACAAAAAGTCATCAAAAGATCTTAAAAACAGAGTTCTATTTCTTAAACAAATATATTTTAGAAAAATTTAAATTGTATTGTAAGGCAAAGGAATTACTGTAAGAGATCCCCACTTTAGGAATATTCACTATAATATTTCCAAATATTATGAATCTATTGGAAAATTTTATTAGTTTACAATAAAACACACACACACACACACACTCTCTCTCTCTCTCTCTCTCTCTCTCTCTCTCACTTTTCCCCCCATTCATCACCCTCTTTTACTATCCTATATGTCTCTCTCCACCCCCACACATTCAATAATACTATAAAAAGAGACAAATCCTCTGAAGAAAAATTAAATCTGGAGAATCTACAAGAATAGATGCAAGCGCTAATTTATAAAAACATGTGACATATTAATAAAAATCTGTAAATGTACAACCATCCAGATATCTGAGTACCTTATTATTTTTTCTTATATATATACATATATATGAGGAGACCAGGAAAATTTTATATATAAGGTAAAAAGAAATAAGGATAGTATAAAAAATTATGAACGGCACAGAGAAATATTCATACATATACTGGGGTTGAACAAAATATGGATCATAGCATCATCATTTTGAAACATCTACAAAACCGTCAAAAACTTGTTTATTTTATGTTTTTTTTAAATTTATTATTAGTGTTGCTGAATATGTTTTGCTAAAATTGTTGTTTCTTTTCAGATATCATCTGAAAAACGTAATTAATATTCATTAGAATGACAGATCTATTGGACTTTCGAAGACGTCAAATTGTTGGTACTCGTATGGCAGGCGCTAGCGTGACGAAAACAGCCGAAATGTTTGGTGTATCAAGAAGTACTGTCTCGAAAGTAATGACAGCCTTTGAGAAAGAGGGAAAAACCTCCTCGTCGAAACAAAACTCCGGAAGAAAACCAAAACTTTCAGAGAGGGACTGTCGGGCTCTTACGCGAATTGTTAGAAAGGATCGCAAAATTACAGCCCCCAAAATTACTGCAGAGCTTAACGATCACCTCGATAACCCATTTTCCACAAAAACTGTTCACCGGAAGCTGCACAAAGCCGGATTTCACGGGGGGGGGGGGGGCTGCAATCAGAAAAACACTACTTTCAAAACAAACATTGCAAAGTGTTTAGAGTGGAGTAAAAAACTACAGAATTGGTCCTTAGAGCAGTGAAAGAATGTTATTTTCTCGGACGAGTCATCCTTTGCCTTATTTCCGACCACCAGCTGAGTATACGCGTGGAGACTAACAAAAGAAGTATTTGACCCAGATTGCCTTCTTCCAACTGTTAAACATGGAGGAGGATCTGTGATGATCTGGGGGGGCTATATCTTGGAAATCCGACGGCCCAATGGCTTCCCTTCATGGCAGAATTAATAGTCAAGACTATTTAAGCATTTTATCTGATCAAATTCATCCTATGGTTGCGGAACTGTTTCCAGAGTGAAACTCAATCTTTCAGGATGATAATGCACCAATTCACACAGCTAAAGTTGTTACTGAATGGCACGAGGAACATTCTAATGAAGTTGAACATCTTATCTGACCACCACAGTCCCCAGATTTCAATATTATTGAACATTTATGGTGCATTTTAGAAAAACAAGTAAGGAGTCGATATCCTCCACCATCATCACTACAAGAACTGGAGACTGTTTTAGCTTAAGAACGGACAAAAATTCCATTGGAAACAATTCAAACTTTGTACAAGTCCATACCTTGAAGAATTCAAGCTGTAATTACTGCCAAAGGCGGTCCTATCCCATATTAAAATAAATTTGTTTGAAATTTTAAGGTGTTTCCATTATTTTGTCCAACCCCTGTATATAACGTGTTGTTCGAAGTATTGCTTATAGGAAAAATAATGATCCATTTGGATTCAGAACAATATATCTTTTGTCTTTCACTTGTTTTAGTCAACGAGCTGTACGTTCCCCACCACAACACAGGTTGTCAAGGGATGGTGGAGGACAAACACAAACACGCACACACACATACACAGATACATACACACACACACACACACACACACACATATATATATATATATATATATATATATATATATATATATACGACGGGCTTCTTTCAGTTTCCGTCAACCAATCATTTCACAAGGCTCTAGTCGGCCTGAGGCTATAGGAGAAGACACTTACCCGAGCAGTGGGACTGAACCAGAAACTATGTGGTTGGAAAGCAAGCTTCTTATCACAAAACCACGCCTGCACCTAGATATAAAATTTACTTTAATGATTTTAAAAGTTAGACAAATGAGAAACTGGAAAATAGCAACTGACCGTGAGAACGGTCTATACAAAAAGGATGGGTAGCTTGGGAAACAGGAATGTGACATGGTGCCTTCTACGAGTAAAAGGAAATCAAGGTTGAGAAAAAGACAGCGAGAGAGAGGAAGGGAGAGAGAGAGATGACAGAGAGAGAGATGACAGGGAGAGAGAGATGACAGAGAGAGAGATGACAGAGAGAGAGAGATGACAGAGAGAGAGATGACAGAGAGAGAGATGACAGAGAGAGAAATGACAGAGAGAGAGATGACAGAGAGAGAGATGACAGAGAGAGAGATGACAGAGAGAGAGTGAAATGTGTGTGTGAGAGAGAGAGAAGAAGGGTCATAAAATGATAAAACTGTACCAAAAGCATTACCTTATTGCCTTGGACAGTGAAACAACATGCTGGTCCGCAACCCAATCACTGCATTTTTTAATTGATCAACTGAGAGTTTAGAAAAAGACACCGTCCCTTTGTGAAACAGAAACACGTTAAGTTTCTTTTTTCCTAGCCTGCTCTTGAATAAGTTATTTGTGTAAGGACTCAAAATCTGTAGTCACTCAATTCTGTCACAACTCCTTCATAAATTGAACTCAATATCGACATCGAAAAACTCAATTTTCACCCGGTAGGGGTGTGAATATGTGTGTGCGTGTGTGGTGGAGTGCACACCACTGCTGTTGGTCTTGCTGCTGTTGCTGTTGTTGTTTAATATTTTCGCTGTAAATGTTTCAGTCAAATATTATACATAACAAACATTTTTCTTCTCAATTTACGTCTGTTTCTATGGTGATGACAGCCTCCAATTTTTGTCTGTTTTCTCCCCTTTTCTTAATCTGTGCTCAAATATTTCTTTTCCAAAGCTGTTTGTCTGACAGCCGTATTTGCTTATCTTGTCACATTGCTCTCTGTTATCTTATCTCGATGCTCACTTCACTGCCCACCACTGTGATAGTAATACCTCTTCCTGCTGCTCCAATACAAAAAAAAACAGTCATGTTAAAATATGGCCAAACAAAATATATATCTGTTTTAAACGTCCAAAAATATCTGTAGCAGAGAAGAAGAATTAAAAACAAGTGTCTCGTTTATTTTATTATTTCTGCGAGGTATGAAACGTAGACAATATTCCAGGTTTTTGGGTTGTTTTTTTGGGGTTTTTTTGACAACGTGTATCGAAAAACACACACAGAAAAAGACAATTTTACTTAAACCTCAAGGACACAGAAGCACACCTGGTGATACAACAAAAGCACAAAACTGTTGAAAACTTGATGATAAATAATGAGATGGTGATGATGATGATGATGATGATGATGATGATGATGATGATGATGATGATGATGATGATGATGATGATGGAGGTGGAGGAGGAGGAGGAGGAGGAGGAGAAGGAGGAGGAGGAAGGAGGAGGAGGAAGGAGGAAGGAGGAAGGAAGGAGGAGGAGAAAGGAGGAAGGAAGGAAGGAAAGAGGAAGGAAGGAAGGAAGGAAAGAAGGAAGGAAGGAAGGAAGGAAGGAAGGAAGGAAGGAAGGAAGGAAGGATGAAGAAGAAGAAGAAGAAGAAGAAGAAGAAGAAGAAGAAGAAAAAGAAGAAGAAGTGGTCAGAGAGGACAAAATACATCGTGTAAAATCAACACTATTTGGTAATAGAGTAGATACCAAAGAAATTTTTAAAATTTGAGAAATATTAGGACCTAGCCAGAGAGATGAAGAAACTGTGAAAGACTAAGACGATAATGATTCTTGTGGTAATTAGTGCACTTGTTTGGAACAACACCCAAACTGCTACTTAAGAAACTGATAGAATTTTCGTCAGGTCGAGTAGCCCATCCCACTCAAAAGGTCCCTGAATAAGGTTTGTTTAAGGATGTTGAGCAAAATACCAATGTTTCCAAAGGTGAATTATTCAAACCCCCAAAGAATTCCTCTCAACACATGGCTATGATGCTCCCCCACTACTTCTGCTCGTGATCAGAGATGCACATATCGTCAGCCACCAAGGGGCATGCTCAACTGGTTAAGGTCAAACAACTGACAAGCAAACCTGTGGCATTGAGCAGAATATTTGCTGTAGCCCATCTTTTATACCAAGACAAAACAATGTACATGATAACACTTCCAATCAATTAAGATCAGAAGCCATGAGAGCCACTGCCTGGTACTGCATCCGGGCATTTATTATTATTATTTATTATTATTATTATTATTATTATTATTATTATTATTATTATTATTATCATTATTATTATTATTATTATTATTATCATTATTATTATTATTATTATTATTATTATTATTATATAAGGCAGAATTATTAGCACGCTGGACGAAATACTTAGCGGTATTTCGCCGTCGCTACGCTCTGCGTTCAAATTCCTCTGAGGTCGACTTTGTCTTTCATTCTTTCGGGGTTAATAAATTAAGTACCAGTTGAGTGCTTGGGTCGATATAATCGACTTAACCCCTCACCCGAATTTCCAGGCCTTGTGCTTTTACTAGAAAGGATTATTATTATTATTATTATTATTATTATTATTATTATTATTATTATTATTATTTTCATATACACTCAACAGATTAGACTGCTGGAAAAGAAAAAGCTCCTAACATCGAGCTACAACAAGTAACCTTAGATGCCGATAACCCTCCTATCGGGCTACAAGTAACCTTAGATATCATGAGCCATCCTAGGTATCTTAGATGTTCCTAATAACACTGTTTTCTGGAGCTGTACTCAGCTGGGTTTTATGCCTATTTCCTCTATCCATCTGTTCAGATCATTAGGGATCTTTATTATTATCATTATTATTATTACTGAGTGAGAGAGCAGTGCACGCCATCAAAGTGACACTGAGGTAAAATATACGAAGCCCAGTATACCCATCATGACTACCCGTCTGATAAGGGTACACCAGGCACATGCATCACAGTCATATGTGCACGACATAGTGATCTCATATCAAGATAAACAGTGCATGACCTCGCAGGTGGGGCCCAGTTAGAATTTTCTTCAGATCGAGTAGCCCATCCCGCTCAAAAGGTCCCTGAATAAGGTTTGTTTAAGGATGTTGAGCAAAACAACCATGTTTACAAAGGTGAATTATTCAAACCCCAAAGAATTCCTCTCAACACATGACTATGATGCTCCCCCACTTCTTCTGCTTGTGATCAGAGATGCACATCTCGTCAGCCACCAAGGGACATGCTCAACTGGTTAAGGTCAAACAACTGACAAGCAAATATGTGGTACTGAGCAGAATATTTGCTGTAGCCCATCTTTTTATACCAAGACAAAACAATGTACATGATAACACTTTCAATCAATTAAGATCAGAAGCCATGAGAGCCACTGCCTGGTACTGCATCCGGGCATTTATTATTATTATTATTATTATTATTATTATTATTATTATTATTATTATCATTATTATTATTATTATTATTATTATCATTATTATTATTATTATTATTATTATTATATAAGGCAGAATTATTAGCACGCTGGACGAAATACTTAGCGGTATTTCGCCGTCGCTACGCTCTGCGTTCAAATTCCTCTGAGGTCGACTTTGTCTTTCATTCTTTCGGGGTTAATAAATTAAGTACCAGTTGAGTGCTTGGGTCGATATAATCGACTTAACCCCTCACCCGAATTTCCAGGCCTTGTGCTTTTACTAGAAAGGATTATTATTATTATTATTATTATTATTATTATTATTATTATTATTATTATTATTATTATTATTTTCATATACACTCAACAGATTAGACTGCTGGAAAAGAAAAAGCTCCTAACATCGAGCTACAACAAGTAACCTTAGATGCCGATAACCCTCCTATCGGGCTACAAGTAACCTTAGATATCATGAGCCATCCTAGGTATCTTAGCTGTTCCTAATAACACTGTTTTCTGGAGCTGTACTCAGCTGGGTTTTATGCCTATTTCCTCTATCCATCTGTTCAGATCATTAGGGATCTTTATTATTATCATTATTATTATTATTGAGTGAGAGAGCAGTGCACGCCATCAAAGTGACACTGAGGTAAAATATACGAAGCCCAGTATACCCATCATGACTACCCGTCTGATAAGGGTACACCAGGCACATGCATCACAGTCATATGTGCACGACATGGTGATCTCATATCAAGATAAACAGTGCATGACCTCGCAGGTGGGGCCCAGTTAGAATTTTCTTCAGATCGAGTAGCCCATCCCGCTCAAAAGGTCCCTGAATAAGGTTTGTTTAAGGATGTTGAGCAAAACAACCATGTTTACAAAGGTGAATTATTCAAACCCCAAAGAATTCCTCTCAACACATGACTATGATGCTCCCCCACTACTTCTGCTTGTGATCAGAGATGCACATCTCGTCAGCCACCAAGGGACATGCTCAACTGGTTAAGGTCAAACAACTGACAAGCAAATATGTGGTACTGAGCAGAATATTTGCTGTAGCCCATCTTTTTATACCAAGACAAAACAATGTACATGATAACACTTTCAATCAATTAAGATCAGAAGCCATGAGAGCCACTGCCTGGTACTGCATCCGGGCATTTATTATTATTATTATTATTATTATTATTATTATTATTATTATTATTATTATTATTATTATTATCGTTAGTAGTAGTAGTAGTAGTAGTAGTAGTAGTAGTAGTAGTAGTAGTGTCTCTCATCCCATCCATTTATCTACTTTTATATATTTTATATTTTATTTTCACTTCTATCTGTTTCATGTTGTTCATTCGTTTTACCCTCTTTAAGCAGTGAGCTGGCAGAATCATTAGCACGCTGGATAAAATGCTTAGTGGCATTTCTTCCGGCATTACGTTCTGAATTCAAATTACAAAAAGATCGACATCGTCTTTCAACTTTTCAAGATCGATAAAATTGGTATCAGCTGAACACTGAGGCTCATGTAAGCGACTAGACCTTCTCTGCAAAATTTCGAATCTTCTGCCTCTAGTAGAAAAAAATTATTTTTACCCACTTATCATTATTTTTCATTTCGTATTAATTTTTATCGTCACCACCAGTACGATGCCTTGGGCCCTTGTAGCCATTTCACTTGAAAAGGAAATTGGGAGTGGAGAGGGAGGTGCTGTCCTCGAGTGAGTTTATTGAAAGATGGGTGAAAGTTGCGAAAATGGCAAGAGTGGATGGTAGCTCTCTAAGTGTGAACCTGTGAGTCGGAAAGAAGGGATTGGAGTGGGCACCTGATCTTGGGGTTTCAGGGGAATCTCGGACAGTGGGGTGGGGGTTCTTCGATTATCTTTAGAGGCCTTCCTATATCAGGGGGGCCACATCTCTACCATCTTCCCCACCATTTGTATGCTATGCATATGTCCCTTCCTTTTCAGTGTATACCGTGTACTTACTTTGTTTTATCATTTCATTATATGTATACCCCCCACGCTTTATGTCTGTCTTTGTATTGTCCCCCTCATCCTTCGCCCTTGTGACAAATAAATGAAATCATCATCATTATTATTATCATTATTATTATTAAGGCGGCGAGCTGGCAGAATCGCTAGCACGCCGGGTGATATGCTTAGCGGTATTTCGTCTGTAACCACGTTGAGTTCAAATGCCGCCGGGCTCGACTTATCCTTTCATCCTTTCAGGGTCCATATTTTAAGTACCAGTTACGCACTAGGGTCGATGAAATCGACAAGCCTCCCCCCTCCCCCAGAATTTCAGGCCTTGTGTCTATAGTAGAAAGGATTATAATTATTTATAACCATGCTCTCTAACATATTTCCTCACTCCCTGGCAATTTATAGAACAGAACAAATCGTGTTTTTGTGGACTTTTTGTGTATATGTGTATGCATATGTATGTATGTACATATATATATATATATAAGAGTATATATAAGTCAGAAAAAATATCTTCTCGTATATTTGTCAATAGTGTGGACATACGAAGGGGTGTTGAAAAGTTCCTGGGTTTAACAGTATCACGAAAGATCTGACTGGAGGCCCAAACTGCAAAGTTGTTTTACAGGAATTAGAAAGGACCTCTGCAATAAGTGCGAGAATCTGGGAAAGGAATAAGTTGAATAAAATCATAATTAACTGAGCTTCCTGTGTTTTCTTTTACCCAAAGAACCCGTCGTATTAGTCGAAGTGTACAGTAAGATCGGCCGTAATGTATACAAATTAATTTGTGTGTGTGTGTGCGCGCGTGTTTGTATGTATAGATAGATAGATATGTATATATATATATATATACGTATATATATATATATATATATACGTGTATATATATATATATATATATATATATATATATATATATATATATATACACACGCATGCATACATGAATGTATATGTATATATATATGTAATAAATATGATATATATGTATGCATATATGTGTGTGTGTATTTGTGTAATGTACATTTAGATTCAGCTATATCTACAAACATTGACATACGTAAATACACACACAGAAAGACAGTTTGTCATTTATATTTCAATAGCCTGGTTTCAATACATCTGACAATATTAATTATTAAAAGTTGCTTTTTCAATTCCATTTATCAACAGCGCACGTGCATGTGTATGGGCGTGCATATGAACGTGTGAGTCAGACAGACAGACAGCTTATGACGCAGTGCGTTAGTAGACATCAGTGTTTAATATATCAGTTTTAAATTTTGACACAAGGCCAGCAATTTACAGGGTTGGAGTAAGTCGGTTACATCGACCCAACGTTCAACTGGTATGTATTTTATCGAACTCAAAAGGATGAAAAGCAATGTCGACCTCGGCGTAATTTGAATTCAGAACTTAAAGACGGACGAAATGCCGCTAAGCATTTTGCTCGGCGTACTAATGATTCTGCCAGCTCGCCGCCTTACTAACGCTTATTATATTGAAAGTTATCTGTCTACCTACTGACATCATATTCTTTCTGAATCGACTTTATCTATTCCATTTGGGGGCCAATTAGTTATTAAGATTATATTAGTGTTAAAAACCATTCTCACAAAAATACATCGCCTCAATATATATACCTTTCTTACAAAAATACTTGCCCATATTGCTCAAGACGTCAATATCGTATTAATAAGTGGAGCTACTAGCATCTCTGTGATTTTGTATGTGTGCATGTGTGTGTACATGTGTGTGTGCATGTGTGTGTGCATGTGTGTGTGTATGTGTGCGTGTGTGTGTTGTATACTTATGAGTGTATGTATCTTAGTATATATGTGTATGTGATTTGTATGTATTTAAGAGTCTGCATTTGTACAAGTAATAGGAAGTACTCAATATAGGCGGAAGAGTATAGTTATTCATTCGAAACCGATGATGTATTGAAGCTGGTGCCAAGATCCGCGTTGTTTTGCGTTTGTTTACACAACCAGAAGTGAAAACCTGAAGCTAACCTAGAATAGAGAGGGCATGCAACTGATGATGTGAATGGCAACGAAAGAACTTTGGCAAATATAACTGACTGATTAATTAACCGAATGATTAAGCAATGACCAAGAAATCGATTAGTTAATTGGCTAAATAGTTAACCAATTAACGAATAAGAAAGAAAAAGTGAAATAGAACCAGTGCGTGCGTTTGTTATAGGCATAAGGCGGCCAGTTGGCAGAATCGTTACCGCACCGAACAAAATGTTTAGCAGTACTTCGTCCGTCTTTACGTTCTCAGTTCAAATTCCGCCTGGGTCGACTTCGCCTTTCATCTTTTCCGAATCGATAAAATAAGTACCAGTTGAGCATTGGGGTTGATCTAATTAGCTAGCCCCCTCCCCATAAATTTTAGGCCTTGTGCCTATAGCAGAAAAGCTGTTGATTATAGGCATAATTCCCTATACACGATAGATGCGCAATGGCCCAGTGGTTAGGGCAACGGACTCGCGGACATAGGATCGCGGTTTCGATTCCCAAACCGGGCGTTGTGAGTGTTTATTGAGCGAAAACACCTAAAGCTCCACAAGGCTCCAGCAGGGGATGGTGGTGAACCCTGCTGTACTCTTTCACCACAACTTTCTCTTACTTCCTGTTTCTGTTGTGCCTGTAATTCAAAGGGTCAGCCTTGTCACACTGTGTCACGCTGAATATTCCCGAGAACTACGTTAAGGGTACACGTGTCTGTGGAGTGCTCAGCCACTTACACGTTAATTTCACGAGCAGGCTGTTCCGTTGATCGGATCAACTGGAACCCTCGACGTCGTAAGCGACGGAGTGCCAACAACAACCTACACACGATACAACAAAATTTAGGCAATCGGTTTTACCTGAAAGGATAAAATGGATCTTTAGAACGTAGGAAATGTGGTGCAGCGATGGATTGAAACATTAACTTCGAATTATGCCATAATTTTTTAACTTTATTTTCTACTTTCGACACTTCTCATTTCTGATGATTTATTATATCAGAAAATATTCTCCTCATACGTTACAAATAACTTTAACAGTTTTTATTGCCAGGAATCAATTCTAAAACCTAGTCTTCTTTAATATGGCTGCGCTAATAATGTGTGTGCGTGCGCGCGTGCATGTGTGTGTGTGTCCACGCGCGCACGCGCTCGTATTTCTGCAAATATATCGCTATATACATACATACAGATATATATAAGCATATGCATGTAAATATATATATGTGTATATATATGCATGTATATATATATATATATATATATATATATATATATATATATATATATATATATATAAATATATATATATATATATATATATATGTAAATGTATATACAAATAGATGTGCGCATATGTATATAGAATTGGTATATGCACATATATATATGCTTATATATCTATATATATATATATATATATATATATATATATATATATGTATATATATATATATATATATATATATATATATACACACACATGTATATCTATATCAATATAACTATCTATTTAGAGAGAGAAAGTATGCATGTTTTGTATAGTTTGCGTTTGTTTTGTATGCATGTGAATGTGCACGTATATGTGTCTACATTCGAACATGTGTTGCGTGTGAGCGTACGCATTATAAGACATTTTATGTCGTCCATTTCTCTTAATGTTGAACGCTATTCCGTTCAGCTCTTCACTTTTACTCTAATTTTTCCCTTCTACTTTTTATCTTTACTTACTGAATCTAGAATATACCACATAAACAAAAAGAGGAAGAGAGAGAGAGCGGGGTGGAAGCATCACATAATGATGACTTTATGCGTTTGTCCTTGCATTTAGATCGGTCAGTTGTACATAGCTCAAAAACGAAACGTTTGATGATAATAATGATAATAATAATAATAATAATAATAATAATAATAATAATAATAATAATAATAATAATAATAATAATAATAATGATGATGATGATGATGATGATAATAATAATGATAGGAACAACAACAAAGACAACAATAACAGCGAGGACGACGACGATAATGATGACAATATACAATAACAACGGTGGTAGTAAACGTCGCCAGTGTTCGTCACATAATTACACGCTGGTCATCTTATCACTTCAGGCATCTTTGGAGAAAAGTTACGAATGCTTTTCAGATGAACAGTAATGAGCAAATAGCAAACCGTAAGAGGAAGCGGTCGGTCCAGCATATTATGTACTAAAAACGAAATTTTGATTGGCAGATGAGCAAATGATCAAAGCGGACATATCAGCGCTTTGAATGTCTCCAATATGGTTCTGAAGTAGGATTAAGAACGGCGTTTCTGGAGATCCATCTTTCATCTACGCAGTCGGATGCCGTCCATTAAAATAGCGTCTTGAGTAAAACGATCGCTCTGCTTTGAGGCGTCAAGTGTTTTAGAATATATCGCCATCTATCGAGTTGGATAGGTGAGATAATAAACCTTGTGCATCTGATCGTCTGCCAGCTGTTGACAGAACACTGTAGAAACACTGTATGTTTAGATAGATATACATATACAAACATATATGTCTATACACACACACACACACACACACACACACACACACACATGTACAATCGTATATATATATGTCTTTGTGTATATTCATTTCAATACAAGTATTAGTAAATGTATGTGTGCGTATATGTGTGTGTATGTATGTATGTATGTATGTATGTATGTATGTATGTGTGTGTGTATGTATGTATGAACGGATGTATATTCAATTAAGTGATATAATAATCTTACGGTTACGTATGTATATGTGAGCATATAGACGCAGGAGTGGCTGTGTTGTAAGTAACTTGCTTACCAACCACATGGTTCCGGGTTCAGTCCCACTGCGTGGCACCTTGGGCAGGTGTCTTCTACTATAGCTTCGGACCGATCAATGCCTTGTGAGTGGATTCGGTAGACGGAAACTGAAAGAAGCCCGTCGTATATATATATATATATGTATGTGTGTTTGTGTGTCTGTGTTTGTCCCCTCCCCACCATCGCTTGACAACTGATGCTGGTGTGTTTACGTCCCCGTAACTTAGCGGTTCGGCAAAAAGAGGCCGATAGAATAAGTACTAGGCTTACAAAGAAGAAGTTCTGGGGTCGATTTGCTCGACTATAGGCGGTGCTCCAGCATGGCCGCAGTCAAATGACTGAAACAAGTAAAAGAGTAAAGAGTAAAAGAGAATATGTGATTGTATTACTTCATGCATGTGTATATATATATATATATATATATATATATATATATATATATATATATATATATATATATATATATATGTGTGTGTGTGTGTGTGTGTGTGTGTGTGTGTGTGTGCGTGTGTGTGTGTGTGTGTGTGTCATATATAAGTATTGTGTATATATCGGTATGTGTGTGTTGTGTGCTTGTTTATGAATCCGTGTACTCGTTTATATTTTCGTGGTGTATCTACATAACTTTTTGCTTTACTCGATTCAATCGTTGCACTGCGGCCATGTTGGGGCACTGCTTTAACGTGCTTCGCCCACTGGTTCATTTTTATTGTGAAAATTTATGTATAATAAATTGGTTATACTTCCACAATACACAAACTATTTTGACAATTTCTTTTAATGCAATTCTTAATAATATTTGGTAATAGGCGTGGTAAGAAGTTTGCTTCCCAACAACATGATTTCGGGTTCAGCCGTACTGCGTGGCAACTTGGGCAAGTGTCTTCTACTATAGCCTCGGGGCAACCAAAGCCTTGCGAGTGGATGCGGCAGAGGAAAACTAAAAGAAGCCCGTTGTGTGTGTGTGCGTGTGTTTGTGTGCGTGTGTTTGTGTATGAGTGAGTGAGCGTGTGAACATTTTTTGTCTTTTTGCTTTTTTTTTTAACTAAAAGGAGGCGATAATATAAGTACCAGTTGAACACTAAGATCGATGTAATCGACTTACTCTTTCCCCCGAAATTGCTGGCTTTGTGCCAAAATATGAAACCAATATTTTTATTAACACTAAGGCGGCGAGCTGGATAAATCAGTAGCACGCCGGGCAAAATGGCTAACGGTATTTCGTTCGTTTTTACGTTCTGAGTTCAAATTCCACCGAGGTCGACTTTGCCTTTCATCCTTTCAGGGTCGATATAATAAATACCAGTTGAAAACTGGGGATCGATATAATCAACTTAACCCCTCTCTCGAATTTGCAACCTTAAAATATTGCGGCTAAGGATAAAGTTTCAAATAAAATATTCAGATTTAGAAGATATTAGCTTTTATTAAAACTAAAACTTTTATTACGAGTTATTACTTCTATTTGTTATTACTTGTTACTTCTATTAAAAATAACTCAATTAAAATATTTTTTGCACTTCATTTTTTTTAATTATTGATTAATAATTAGAAATTTGAAAATTGGTTATCAAAAATAATAGTAGTACATAATTAGTGCAATAAATAGAATAATACAAAAATTAGTTATATATTATAGTAAAATCTATCTATAACAACAAATTCACAGTAAAATTTGCTTGAGTTATTGCCTAAGTTATTGCCGAGTCTTCACATTTTTAGTCTTGACTCAATGCCTACTTTTACATAATGAATTTGCCTACCATATATACTGTTCTACTTTGCATGAAACTTTAGTTATATTGATACTTCTGGCTCTCATTCTTTAAGTATTCTAGTGTGTCAACATTTCAACAAAATGATGGTAACTATTTTTAATTATAATGTTACTTCGTAAATTAAAATCAAGTAATTTTTAATATTCAAATGTTATCCTTAGCTGCAATATTTTAAGTAAAATTTTCTTGTTCTGTTCTTTACCAGATGTAATAACTTGTCCTGAACTTTTCCAAGTGTAATAACTTGTCCTGTACTTTTCCAAGTTTATAATCTTAAGAATATTACTTCTCTTGCTCGCATTTTTTATGTAATCCATGTTTTTACCAGGCTATGCTATTATTAATTAATAATGTGTCAAATGTATCAATTAGCGGTGTCGTTGATAATTTTTTCCTTTTTCCAATGATGCTGGTGATATATTAAAAGTCCCCTAAAACTATATTCATGAAAAAGTATAGAACTATATTATCACTCTCAAATTTGAGAAACAAGCACTCATAACTTTTTTCTTTTAAAACTTCATTGCATGAGATTGATACCATGAAATTCCTCGAATTGAGCTCTATCATTTAAGTTTAATTAAAATATAGTTTGCTTTTTTTAAATAAAAACGTTAATTATACTTGAATCCAACTTTATGCCTTATATTTTTTCATATTTTACCTCACAACATTTTTAATACAAATTTTTGTTGCATGGGATCAAAACTATGAAATTTTTTATGCTTTCTTCTATCATTGAAGCTAAGACAAATATATTTTGCCTTTAAAAATAAAAAATGTTATTTAGATCTAAACTTGATTGGATGCGTTACTTACTCTCCTATAACGTTGCTACAAATTTTAATGTAAACTTTTTTCTACAGGACCAAATCTCAATTTTTTTAATACCAAAATATAGCTGGGGACTAGTCCTCTTCAAAAATGTTAACAGTTTTTAATTTGGTTAAGAACTGAATTAGCGACAAGCTCTGAAAGATGCTGCATGTGAGTAAATTGCGGCCCTAAGGATATTATTCAACTACGGTAGTAATTGAATGATATGGGCGTTGAATGGTGTTTGTTTTGTATATATGTGAAACTGATTACTTGTACATACAAGATTCAAACTGAAACTTTGGCATGTATGTGTACATGTTTGTGCATGAATATGCGAGTATATCTATGAGCAAGCGCGCAAGCGTGTGTGTGTGTGTGTGTGTGTGTGTGTGTGTGTGTGTGTGTGTGTGTGTGTGTGTGTGTGTGTGTGTGTGTGTGTGTGTGTGTGTGTGTGTGTGTGTGTGTGTGATTTGGTCACCATTGCATTTTCCATACGCCTAGATCTATTAGTGACTTTCAGAAATTCGATTTATACAATGCTGTCTACCTTGCCATTTGTAAAGTTTTTGACTGTTTTTGGCATGCGACTCCCGAAACGAAACTGCCTGCCTAAAGCTTATAACATCTGTCTTTCTTCTCTGATGGATCGATAGCTTCCAATCAGATTGTACTATTGCAGAATGTGTTGACGAAGTCCTATTTTTGTCTCTCAATATATCAACTCCAGCAGGCCCTAGGGTTCGGTTTTGTCTCTCCCTATTTTCTCCTTAGCAAACACCAATGGCTTATTTGCCATCACTTCCAAAACCACCCTTTTATACAGATTACACTACCGTTCATTCCTCCATAACATTCTCCAGTCATGCGTTATCCACTCTCGGCTTAGGCACCGCTCACCAAACACACTGATTCTATCAACAGAAACCTGGAAAGCATACCCCAAGGAGGATATACCAATAATGTCTTAATGGAACAATGTCTTCACTGATGAATCATCATTGACAGGGTGCAAGAGTGAAGTAGACCACTTAGATTGTCCACACAGACACACACAATCACCGGATCTCAATATAATCGAACATTTGTGGTGTATTTTGGGGCAGCAAGTATGGAAACGTTTCCCCTCCCCGCCATCGCCACTGAAAAGCTAAAGCAGGTTTTATTTGAAGAATGGCTTCTAATTCCCCTAACAACCGTTCAGAACCCGTACGAGTCAATTGCTCGACGTATTAAAGCCGTGATTAATGCCGAAGTTGAACCAACTCCGTATTAGATAATAAAAATTTCCATTTAACAAGGTGTTTCCAACATTTTCACCAACAACAGACTAAAAGAGAAAGTAAACTACAAATGAAAGATACAATAGATGATGATGACGACGACGACGACGGCGATAATGATGATGGCGATGATGACGATGATCTGTCTACCTACCAAGCAGCCTACCCACCAACAAGTCCACCCGCCTACCTGCCTACAATCTACTTTCTTACCTGATTATTTTCCTACTATATCCTTCTATATCTCTCTGCTCCTTTAGATCACGCTATGTGTCTATTTATCTCTCTATCTATATGTCTGTATGTATGTCTTTTTATCTATCTATCTTTCTGTGTATCTGTCTGACTGTCTGTCTAACTGACTGTGTACCTATCTGACTAATAATTTACCTGCATGTCTAATTTCGCTTACGCAAACGGGTAGGTGTATGTCCATGTACATGCGTGTGTGCTTCTATGTGTGTGCGTGCACATGTATGTGTGTATATACATGTGAATATGCACGTAGTGTACGTAGGTGTACTTCTACAGGTGAGTGCATGTATATATGTGTATGCGTGTATATATGCGTGTGTATGTGTATTTGTGTGTGTCTGTGTATATATGTGCGTGTGTGATTAATGGGAAGTTATTATTTCATTTCGATTCAATTTAATTCATTAGTAGAAGATTTATTAACAGACATCAAGCGTAAGAAACACCTGGATGCGCTTCGTAATACTTTCAACTTATTACAAATCATTTATCTTCTTCCCCTTCCCTCCACATTCGCGCGCGCGCGCACATATACATGTATATATAAAGATATATATATGCATACACCTATACATAAACATACATATATATTTATATATATATATATATATATATATATATATATATATATATATATATATATATATATATATGCGTCTGTGTGTAGCTGTGCCTGCATGTATTTGTATATATGACGACAATCAGGTCTCTGTCATCAACACAGAGACTCTATCACCAAACTTACCATAGATATCAAATCATAGCTAAAACGCTCTTTAGACACGAATATCACACAGTTTGTGGTGATATCATACAGTAGACACCACATCACAAACTCTATTTTCTCCTATTAGCACTACGGTTCTAGTACTTCAACTCTCCTTAATTTGCTAATTCTTCACAATGCTCCAGTAAAAACCCCATCAACTCAACCATTATTATTTTTATTATCATTTTTATCTTTGTTGTTGTTGTTGTTGTTGTTGTTGTTGTTGTTTCACTTGCTCCGGTTAATTCTGTAGGGATCTCACTGGGTCTCTTTCAACGATATTTATCATCCAAGTACCAATCTCAAAATCCTCGTTGTCCCTAACAAAGCAGTTTTCTGAGCATTTTTTATCCTCATACCAATCCCAATTTCTCCGACAAATTTCTCAAACCTGGTTGTTAATGCTCCCAGTGTCCCTACAACTACTATGATGAAAGTTACTTTCTTCATTCCCGACATTCGTGCAATCTCATCTTTTCTAGTTTTTTACCATCCACTCGTACATCCCCAGGTATGACAATATCTATGATCTTGGTTTCCTTCATCATTTTATTAACTACAACAATATCTTCCAGCATCAATTACAGAATCACACCGAATTGTAAAATCCCACAAGATTTTATAATCGTTTTTCTCAGTGACACTTTCTGGCTTACGCTCGTACCATTTCAGTATCTTTTCAATTCCGTACTTCTAACACAATCTCGAATGACGTAGCTAGGTATCACTTTTCTCCAGCAAATCACTTTTCCTTTGCTCCCTCTAGGTACTGATCTTGTCTTTCCCTTCCATTTCTCTGAGGTATTGTCCTTGCTTCGTTTTCACTTTCAAGTTGTTCAATCTTTGCTCTTCATCTCGTTTCTTAAATGCTTTTGAAATGTTTTTTCAAAAGCAAGACGATACATTTCCACAAGGTATCGTCTTGCTATTTCTAACAACAAAGAAAGCAGTTGAGACAACAACAGCTCTAGCAACTCCAGCATCACTATCACCACCAACATCAACAAGAAAAACAACGGAAAGAACCACCCATGACGTATCTTAGCCCAGCTCTCCCTTTCCTCCTCTCTCAAACACTCATTCACATAAACAGACGCACTCCCACACCCCGAGAAAGATTCCACAGATACTGGTTCCTCCGCATGTCGAATGAAGACGAAGAGATACCCCCAAAATTGAAAAAAGGGATACACAGGAAAATAAGTACCTGGCCTCAACACCAACACTCACACCAGGAAACACAGGAAATGCTTTCACCTCTCTTGTGACGAGAGTTACGACGCCCCCTTGCAAGAGATAGACTGGTCCGAGTAAAGTATAAATAGTAACGATTCGAGTGAGTTCAAAGTTCAGAGTTCAGAGTCGAGTGAAGTTCGTGTTAGTTCGCAGTGAAGTCGGAAGGTGTCGGTTGGTTAGTTCACAAGGAATATTGAATGTTGATTCGTGAAGAGATTAGTTGGTTCGCTACATTGTTTTTACTGTTGTCAGGTTATCTTATTTATAGTACGTAACAAATTAGTTGCAACAACATCAAATCATAGACTCATCGAAAACAACACCAACTCCACCAGCTCCACAACCGTCAACACAACCACCGCTACCACAACCAGTTCCACCAACACTATCATAACTCCAAAAAGGTTCACATAACAACAGTCAACCACGCAGACATCAAACTTCTTGCCTGTGAGGAAAGCCAGCGAAGATTTGATGGCCCCTATAGCACAAAATAGAAATATTGAGAGAGGAGTTGCAATTTGCAAAATCAGTACTTTTTAAGTACCAGAAGATTTAATGTGAGTGCGCAAACTACCAAACATATACAAAACCATTAGGGAGGTTTTCCCCTACAACGTGTGAATCTCTTACGTAAATGCCACCAGGCATATAATAATAATAATAATAATAATAATAATAATAATAATAATAATAATAATAATAATAATAATAATAATAATAATAATAATAATAATAATAATGACTTCAAATTATTATTATTATTATTATTATTATTGTGTGAGAGAGCAGTGCATGCCATCGAAGTGACACTAGGGTACAATTATGCGACAGGCAGATGCATCACAACCATATGCGCGCGACATGGTGATCACATATCAATATCACCAGCGCATGACCTTGCAGGTGGGGCCCAGTTAAAATTTTTTTCGGGTTGAGTAGCCCATCCCGCTCAAATGGTCCCTGAATAAGGTTTGTTTAAGGATGATGAACAAAACACACATGTTTCCAGAGGTGAATTATTCAAACCCCAAAGAATTCCTCTCAACACATGGCTGTGATGCTTCTCCACTCGGTCGCGAAGTTGACTTCCACCATGTTTGTATATATGTATATATGTATGTGTATATATATCGTTCTTATGTTTGAATAACCTGCTGTAAATAGGTAATAAGAAATATGCGAAGTTAACGGATCAACTAAATGTGGTCTCTATATCACGAAAAGAACATGCACTTTAATTTGATCAAAGAGGTCCAGAGGCTAAATTTTATAACGATATTCACCGAGACAGTATTTCAAGCAAGGCACCTCAGGGATCCAGCTGGGCACATCCTTTGTTTCTACTTTCTTGTTTGTGCCTTTTTCGACATTTTGTACTCTATACACATAACCAGCAGCTGCAAAGTACACATGTGCTTCAAACAGGTAACTTTCTTCTTTTGTTTCTTTTATCTTGCTTCTTGCTCTACTTTGAAAAACTTTCACCCGAAACGTCAGTCCACATCTTTTCCTTTTCCTTTGTTCAGTGTACGATTCTCACTGAATAATTCTATTGTTAATTTTTGTATACTTATTGTGACTTTTGACATTATTCATCAGTCCGTCCATTTGTGCTATTTTACATGCACACACACACACACACAAACACACACACACACACACATACATACATACATACATACATACATGCAAGCATGCATACAAACATACATATATACATATATGCTCGTGTTTGTGTGTGTGTGTGTGTGTGTGTGTGTGTGTGTGTGTGTGTGTGTGTGTGTGTGTGTGTGTACATTGCGAGACTAATAACCTGGTGTAGTGGTGTAGAACTCAATATACGTGTGTTTCAGAACGAAGTGTTATCTCAGTATAGGGCGGTATAAGAAAGAGAGATGACAAAGGAAAAAAATGATTATCTTATGAATTCCATTAGCTTACGGCTGTTTCTATAATAAGATGCAATGGACTAATAGTGGACTATAAGATGCAGTGGACTGATGCCTGAATAACACCTTATAGCTTCATCGGAGCCTCCAATATAAAGTACAGTTTATTTGGGAAAGAATTACATTTGTACTATATACGAGGAGTTGCTGAAAAGTTCCTAGCTTTAAGAGTATGGCGAAAGGTCTGTTTGGAGGTTTAAATTTCTGAGTTCTTTTATAGAGCTTAGAAAGACTGAAGAGCCGCTGCAATAAGTGAGTGTATCTGGGAGGAGAATATGTTCAGTAAAATCATACTAGACTGACCCTCCTGCATTTTTTTTTACCCGAAGTCAGGAACTTTTCAGCACACCCTCAAGAGAATGACACCAACAATGGGAAAGTAAAATAAGATGAATATAAAAAAAGTCCAAAAGGCAATAAGATGTATTAGTGGAAATATATGTATATATGCTTCCGCACACACTTCCTTTCTTTATATATGTATGTATATGTGTGCCTATGTTTGTGTGTGGGTCAGTCTCTCTGCGTCAATATGTGTATGTTTGTCTGTATATATATATATATATATATATATATATATATATATACACACATATATATATATGTGTGTGTGTGTGTGTGTGTGCGTGTGTGTGTGTGTGTGTGTGCGTGTGTGTGCGTGTGTGTACTTGTGTGTGTGAGTGTGTGTATATATGTGTGTATGTATGTGTGAGTGTGTGTATGTGTGTGAGTGTATGTGTATATATATGTGTGTGTGTGTGTGTGCGCACACACAGAGATACTATATCTCAGTATTTGAGCGTGTGTATGCATCTGTGAGTTGTGCTTGCATGTGTGTGTATTTTTGCATCCGCATGTGCCTCAGAGTGCGTGCATATATGTACATATATTACTACTAATATATCTAATTATCTATTAGACATACACTTTTTTTGTACACATCTGTATTGATTTTCTCATTGCCGGTGCCGTTCCCTATATAGGCACAAATGTAATTCTTTCTCAAATAAATTGCACTTCATATCCGAGGTTCCGATAAAGCTATTAGGTATTATTCAGACTATGTGTGTGTGCGCGCGTGCGTATGTGTGAATATGTGCGTATTTAAGTATGTATGTATATATGTATATATGTATGTACGTATGTACGAATGTATAAATGTATGCATGTTTGAATGTTTGTATGCAAAATCTTCTATTTTTCAAAATATGATGAGAAAAAGATCAACTGCGAAAGCAGAAAAAAGAATACTTTACAAAAATTCGAAGTCCGAAACTAAACCGGAAAGTCTCAACACTGTTACGAAAAGCAACTTTCTCTATATAGAATATCGTATAACACGTGTGTTTGAAAAGCTGTTATTAGGGAAAGCGCTTACACAATACAAAACAATCGTATCATTCCGATTTGTTTAATAAGTTTTATATAATAAATAATCCTTAATTTAAGAAAATATTTCTTCAAAATTTGTGACTATATCGCGAATTCTTTCTGAAGACATTGTGTGTGTGTGTGTGTGTGTGTGTGTGTGTGTGTGTGTGTGTGTGTGTGTGTGTGTGTGTGCGTGTGTGTGTGTGTGTGTGTGTGTGTGTGTGTGTGTGCGCGCGTGTGCGTGTGTGTGTTTAGACATATCTATTAGTTTGTTAATGCAAACGGGAATAAAGCTGTGAATAAGGAGAGAGAAATATTTACCTTTTTTAAGACTTGATGTAAATAGTAAATGAATCATAAAATGTATTTTCACAGGACGTAATTTTTTTTTTTAAATGCTAATACATAACCAACCTCCACTACTTTACTATATACATATACAGACACATACCCAGCTCCAAATTCCCCCGTATATCTGTGTGTGTGTACACCTACACATACACACACCTATTCCTTGCTACATGATTATGATTTTTAAAAATTAGTATTATAATACCACTGGCAATATCTGTCTGCTGCTGATGATGATGATGATGAATATGGTCATTAAGATGAAATGATTAACAATAACAAAATTTTTCTTTTCTTTTTTTCTCCTCTTTATCATTATTATTATTATTGTTGTTGTTGTTGTTATAAGCACGCATGACCTAGTGGTTAGGGTGTTGCACTCACAATCGTGAGCTCATCTGTTTCAATTCCTAGACCGGAGTGTGCGTTGTGAGCAAGACATTTTATCTCACGTTGCTCTACAAGCACTTCGACATCTGACGCGCGGTATACCGTGCACCTGTTCAAATAACGTCGATTTGATGGAAGGAATGAGCTAATCTACAGTACATACATTTTATCACTATGAACAAATCATTCGTGCAGGTTGTTCATTATTATCGTTATTAGTTATTTTAAATTTAGGCAGAAGGGCAGTAATTTTCAGTGAAGGGGATAAGTCGATTACATTGAGTCCAGTGATCAAATGGTACTTCATTTTATTTCACCCTGAAAAGATGAAAGGCAAAGTCAACCGTGGTGGAATTTGAGCCCAGAACTCAGCTAGCTTGCCGCCTTGATAATTACTTTAAATTTTGGAAGAGAGACAGCAATTTTAAGTGAAGGGCCTAGTCGATACAAAGGACCCCAGTGCTTGACTGATACTTCGAATTACAAACGTCTCCAATACTGAGCGTGTGTGTTTG
>NC_142929.1:76900020-76902520 GCF_046866305.1 Octopus bimaculoides | reverse complement strand
AAGAGACCGATAGAATAAGTACTAGGCTTACAAAGAATAAGTCCTGGGCTTGATTTGTTCGACTAAAGGCGGTGCTCCAGCATGGTCACAGTCAAATGACTGAAACAAGTAAAAGAGTAAAAGAATTAAAGAATATATATGCATTTATATATATATATATATATATATATATATATATATATATATATATATATATATATATACTTGTATATATATGTCTACATAACCTAATAATCATTCGATCTATTCATCTTTCTATTTCTTTATCTAAACATCCATCTATCTATCTTCACTCTCTCTCTCTCTCTCTCTCTCTCTCTCTCTCTCTCTCTCTCTCTCTCTCTCTCTCTCTCTCTCTCTCTCTCTCTCTCTCTCTCTCTCTCTCTTTCTCTCTCTCTCTCTCTCTCTCTCTTTCTCTCGTTCTCTCCCCTTCTACCTCTGTTTCCCTCCCTCCTTCTCGCTCTTTATCACTCTATCTATATATCCATCTATGTATCTATGTATCGGTTTATCTATCTATCTATTCATTCATCCATCCATCCATCTAGTTATCTATCTAAATATCTCCTTTTCATATTCTTACTTTACGATATTCAACTTGCCACGCATTGATATTTGAAACTATTATACGAATGAAACGAACCATAAGAATAATGGAAATGACAACAACAACAACAACAATGCTAGGGCTACAAAAATGGTGGTATTCTCTATTCCCATAACATGCATTGACTCGGTTCCAAACCGTCATTTCTCTATATCTATTCCTTATATTCTTCATTCTTTTTTCAACACATTGGTTATATATATGTTTTATATGTTTTCCACAAATTTTCAACTCATAATTTTGCCACGTGGTGTATACTGAATCTCCAATATTTTTGCTCCTTTTATATATTTTTATATTTCTACTATTTGCCTCACGTGGTACACAAAATGCCTGCGAAACAAATTCTACCGCGTCGGATAAAATTACCAACGAGGACATCCTTAAGGAATTGAAAGAAATCAACACAAATTTAGTCACTCTAACCAACAAAATCGATGGATTATACCACCAAACCCGAGAAGACTTAGAAAACTTTCAAAGAAAGCAATCTACAGAGAAGGTCAGTCAAAATCTAAGTGAACTATGCACTACATTAAACCAATCCGTTACCAACATTTTCACAAACAATACTATAAAAGATACACTACAAAAATCACCCACCCCGAATGAAAACACACCAATTTCGGCATACTTAATTAAAAACCGCATTAGTCACACTTGGTCCAAAAATCTCAACACCAGAAAACTCTCATTCTGGAACGTGATAAAAAATAACAATAAGGCACAAATATATGAAAAATGGATCACTTCAACACTGTTAATCTTGCCACGCAAACTCCAAATCAAACCCATCCCAGATGAACCAGAACAACAATGAACTCTCAGAGAAAACTAACACTAGAAAACTGAGAAGAGAGATTGAATTACTTAAACTCAGAGCTAAGAATCATGAACAAAAATATAAAACGATCGATGACGAGATGATCACAGAACTCACGATACATGCCAATGAACAACTTCTACAAAATGTTATTAAACGATGGAAAGACGACTGTGAATCGGACGAAATTTATTCACTACATTGGTGGGAAAACAATATCAATTTTTTTCTCAACTACGAATCTCATTTCAAAAACGATTACACCTCAAACAACCCCTTTTTAAAAAAATCCAAAACAAATACATCCACAGAAACCAATAATCGTACACCCAGATCAAACTCCAACACAGACACACAAAACTATCCCGTCACTGGAAAATCAACCACCACCAGCCTTACAATAGGAATCCCCATTAATAGGAAATACCACTAATAGCAAACACCAGTAAGAAACACCCCAGGACTAGGAAGAATAATAATAACAATTATTATTTCAATTCTTTCCCTCCAACAACTAGAAACAGACAGGGGATCCTACCTACTCCTCAACATAGGAATTCAACTCTCGGAATTGCAACTCTCTCACCCAGACAAAAAGCGCCCAATACAGGACCAAACACCCTTACAATTCATTCCAACATAAACACCCACACTACATAATCCCAACCAATTCACCTACACAACAATACTCCCACAATAACAACCCTAACACTGAGAACCCCTTCCAACCTAATTACAACAGAGTAAAGAGACACAGGGGCACACGTTGGAACAGAAGTTACGGGAGAAACCCAAAACAATCAACTTATCTAAGAAAACTCTCTCCACAACAAAAATCCATATTTTAGCTAAAGGTTTAAAATTTACACCCACCCTACGTAGACTCAACTCCAATGAAATTAAAGATAAAATTTCAGAATTCTGTGGAAAACTTCGATTGACAGAAGTACTAACCAACTGCAACAACGATGGCGAATCACTAGTGAAAAACAAAAGCAATTATCTACCACCCAAAGGAAGGAATAAAACACTAGACGACTTCTGCAACCATATCCAGAATTTTCCCCACA
>NC_142929.1:76892520-76895020 GCF_046866305.1 Octopus bimaculoides | reverse complement strand
ATGATGATTTCGTTTATTTGCCAGCAGGGCGAAGGATGAAGGGGATAATAATAATAATAATAATAATAATAATAATAATAATAATAATAATAATAATAATAATAATAATAATAATAATAATAATGATAATAATGATGATGATGATGATGATGATGATGATGATGATGATGATGATGATGATGATAATGATTCCTTTTTTATTCCTTCAAATAGCTGTTTGAATTACCTTTCAAAGTTGAAAACACAACCCTTTGATGACAACATTTCTTCGCCACCGTCGCCATAACCATCACATCCTCGTCCTCCTCCTCCTCCCTCTAAGTCACCACCATTACCATTACCACCACCACCACAACAACAACAACAACCAAACTACAAGCACAACCAGGTTTATTGTGGAGTCTTATTATCAATAGAGCTCTATCTCTACATATCGCTTGACTTCAGTCGTTTTAGAAGAATTATCGCGTTTGTGTATATGTACGTGTGTGTATGGATGTGTGTACGTATATATGTATGTTTGTGTATGTGTGTGTGTACACGCGCGCGTTTTGGTGTATATGTATGCATATATGTGTGCGTGTGTGAGCTTGCAAGTCTCTGTATATGTGTGAGTTTGCATGTCTTTGTGTATGTATTTGTGCATGTGTATATATATATATATATATATATATATATATATATACGTGTTTGCCTGTTTTTCTGTATGTGAACGTGTGTGTGTGTGTGTGTGTGTGTGTGTGTGTGTGTGTGCTTGAATGTCTCGCTGTATGTGTATTAGTGTATAAATAAGAGTATGCGTACGTGTGCGTGTGCATGTGTGTGCGAGTATGTGTGTGAGTATGTGTGTGTGTTTGTATGACTCTGTGTGTGCATGTGTATATATGTGTCGCATCTCCCACTGTACGTGTATGTGCATATATGTGTTTGCATGTCTCTCTGTATGTATATATGTATATGTGCGTTTACCTATGCATGTGAACGTGTTTGAGTATATACGCGCTAAAGGTATGTCATTTTTTTTTTTGCTTTATATATTTATCTATTTATTCTTCTCCGTTTTTTCACTCCATAAAAATATTTTTAGCACCTATTGTGCGAAAATTATCACTGAATTAAGTCAACAATGCTGAAAGGATGGAAGTTTGTGATTTTCATTCTTCGATATAAATTCTTTGAGTAAATAACGGCACCAGAAATCAATGCGACTGTTTATCAGGTGGATGCTGGTGGCGATGACATCATAAATTAATTGGCAGTTTAACCTCCATCTTTATTATATAGAAGTCAAATACAGAAATATCTCGAACTCTTGTAGACATTGTTTTATAATTCTCCAGGAAAAAATGTGCCACTGTTTTGGGATTACCGTTTCTTTAGATACCATCATATTTCCAGGTTTGGTTTGAATGAGATACAGAAATAAGCAGAAGATATGCAAGGAATTTACGTAAAGGGAATTGGTTCCCGTATTTTTAGATTTACTCATCTCGTCACTATCTCCAACTTCTCCAAGACTCTGTGTGTGTGTGTGTGTGTGTGTGTGTGTGTGTCTGTATGTCAGTGTATCTGTGTCTCTGTGTGTCTGTGTTTATGTGTGTCTGTGTGTGTCTGTGTTTGTGTGTGCATGCGTGTGTGTGTTTAATATGTTTATTTGTTGTTTCTATTCTTTCATTTTCCTTCATTAATATAGTTTCATCTGTTGCCAAATATCTGTTTTACTCTGTTGGTTTAATATCTTTTACTTTTACTACTACTACTACTACTACTACTACTACTACTACTACTACTACTACTACTACTCATTTGTCAATACGGCAAAACTGAAGTGAGATGTGCCATCACCCTACGATACTTATTTTTCAAGTACTTATACTGAGTCATTTGAATCTCGACTATGAAGACAGCAGTTACAAACTGTAGGTCCTGTTTTAACCATAGCTATCATGTAAATACACGGTCAGTTAGTCCAGCTGCAGTTTTCAGTGATGTTGTAGCTTACTCAGAGACATAAACTTCAACAAAAAAGATGGAAGCGATGTCACTGGAAATAACAGATTTCGGAAATATGATAGCAGAATGTTTCAATAATTACGCATTATTTTTTTCACGTTTAGGGCAAATATTTGCATGCAGGAATCGATGTCTCATTGGGCAGTGAAGCAACTCTTTAGGTGCGTCAGCCCTTTCCACTGTAACACTAGAGCTGCCCAGCGTCATCCACTAACGTAAGACGACAAAGCTTCAGCGCAACATCACAAGCTTTGTTGAGTCAGATGCAGTGACTCTGGGCAGACTGTTTCTGTCATCCTAAAAGATCGTTGTTGCTGCACTACTCGTCCTCTTTCTTGAGCCAGATGTCATGGTTTGCTTCCTCAGCGGTTTCTGACAATTTCTTGGCAACTTCTTTTCTCTCCTTCGCAACTAGTCTATGGCGCTTGAGCATTGAATGATCTCTGGTTCCAACAAATCCTCGAATACCTACCTCTACAGAAGACAA
>NC_142929.1:76880020-76887520 GCF_046866305.1 Octopus bimaculoides | reverse complement strand
AGAGAGAGAGAGAGAGAGAGAGAGAAAGAATCATAGAGCCAGAGGAAGAAGAGGTGATGTAAAGGACAGAGTAGTTATGGGAGAAGAGAGATATGAGAAATATGTTTTATATAATTTATTTTCAGGTTATAAATATTTTCTTTCGTATATCAATATTCATTTCATCATTTTGTGTAACCACCAAGAAATTTGATAAAAATTAAATCATAATTATTGTATGAATAACATATTACCTTATTTACCCATGGTAGCAAAAGTATACTGCCAAAGTTACCCATCATATGACAAGTACCATTCCGTCTCTAAATAAAAATAGCCGATATAGATGTCAGTTGGTTAGTTGGTTGGTTGGTTCGTTCGTTCGTTCATTCGTTCGTTCGTTCATTCGTTCGTTCGTTCGTTCGTTCGTTCGTTCGTTTTTCGTTCGTTCGTTCGTTCGCTCTTTCGTTCATTCGTTCGTTGGCATCTTCAGTCACGCTTTACATTGCATAGAGAGAGGAAAAGAAAGTGTAATAAAAAGATACAGAGAGATTTAGCAGACTAGGTTTATAAGTCTTATAAGTTTCTAAAGATACACATTTATTTTCATAAAATTTTGCAGGGATAGGTTTTCGATGGAGTAGATTGTAATTATGCTGATAAAATTTAGAGAAATAATGACATATACAGGGTGGTCCGGAAGTCACGCACCAAAACATTTGACTATTTATATTACGTTATTATTATTATTCATTCTGTTCATTACGTACAAGTACATTATTTTATTCAATTTTAAAAAATTGAAGCATGTCCTTGACAATTCCAGAGCGTATTGAACTTATTTTGTACGTGACTTTTGGCCCACCCTGTATTTATTGTAAATGAGAAATTTGTTTTATTTGATTTTATGTTAGAATAATAAATATTTTTCTTTTGAAAATCAATATTCACTTCATGATTTTGTATATGCATAAGAAACTTTTATTTTTAAAAATGTTGATTTATAATTATTTTCAGTGTGCCATATTTTCTGATATTACCCATGGTAGCGAATGTATACTTCCAAGGTTAGTCGCCATATGAGTAACACTCTAGTTTTCATATGTACTTCAATATCTGCGAGCTGCCAGAGCATACTTGCTTAATTTTTGCAAGAAAGGGTAATAGAAAAAGAAAAATAGATGGATGCTGAAAACAAAATAATAAATTGACGAATTTCGATTATGATATAAAACAGATATATTCATTATTATAAAAGAAGAAATTTTTTAAAAATCATAAGAGACACAGCAGAAGATTTCGCGAACGACCGGAAATAAGGAATACACTGAAGGAACAGTCAAGTTAAAAACAATAACAGTAAAAAGAAAATTATAAAAACAAAAGAAAGTGTATCAAAAATAACTGTGATAACAGCATCAGCAAGAAGCAAGAACAAACAAACAAGGAGAGCTAGAGCTAGTTATTAAAAGATATTACTGAGATGATAAATCAATCAACTATATAAAGAAACTGTAGAATTTCCTGCACCATTTTTTCTTCTTCGACTACGGATCAACATGTTACATTGCGAGACTGATGGTAATGGTGGTGTTAGAGGTGGTAATGGTAGTGGTGGTGCGGATGGTATTGGATAGTATAATGTTGGTGGTGGTGGGTGGTGGGTGGTGGTGGTGGGTGGTGGTGGTGGGTGGTGGTGGTGGGTGGTGGTGGTGGGTGGTGGTTGTCCAATGGGGGAGTAGGAATAATGGTGGTGATGGAACCTGTGACAGAGGTTGATTGGAGGTGGTAACAGCAACACCGGTGGTGAGGGTTGTGTTGGCGGTGGTGATGACGGCAGCGGTGATGGCAGTTGCGGTGGTGGTGGTGGTGGTGGTGGTGATGGTGCGTTCGTGGAAGTAGTGGTGGGTGTTTAGTGATTACTACCATTCGAGTATTTTCTTGCCTTTTCTTTGTTTTGTCTTGTTTTGTTTTTTAGCTAAATAATCTTTGAATTGCAAGTTGACCGATTTAGATTGTGAGCTGTCTCTTTTTGTTGGTGGCAATGTTGTTAATCGATGTCACAGCGGTAGTAATTCCGGCTATACACGCATACACACACGGGTATACACACACACACACACACACACACACACACAAATACAAATATACATACATACATTCAAACATACATAGTAATTCCGGCTATACACACATACGCACATACGGACACACACACACGTACACATGCTAGCGCACACACGTACACATACTAGCGCACACACGTACACATACACACACACACACACACACACAAATACATACATATATACACGCATGTACACACACATGCACACACATATACACGCGCACACATACATGATCATACACATTTGTTGCACACACACAAATAACACTCGCACACACATGCAAGCACACACGCATACAAGCACACACACATACACAAACATACGCGCACATATATTTACACACACATCCACATATACACACATATAGACACGTACACACACATACATATGCCACCACCATCAACGCCAATATTTGTGTGTGGCACCAATATTGTTCCAGACTTAGAAATCCTTATCTCAGATAAATTCCAGTTTCTAGAAAATGAAACTGAGTTTTCGAGCCGGTTTTGGTTTCTATAAAACGTATTTCACCTCAATGACACCATTCAGAATAAGATGTCATAAATCTTACTTCCAACCCTTTCCTATTAACCTTTAGTAGACTGCAGTTTCTCCAGAATTATTTCCCCTGCCACTGCCCTGTTACTACAGGGGAGGAAACTCATACGGTGACATGAATCACCTATAATGTGCTAAAGGTTAAAATCTTCTGTATTAAGCCAAATGGTTAGAGGGTTCGGCTCGTGATCATAAGATTGTGGTTCAATTCCTGGATTGAGCAACACATTGTGTCTTTGAGCAAGGCTCTTCGTTTTACGTTGCTCCACTCCATTCAGCTGAAAACGAAGACCTGCTGAGTACTGTTGCAGCTCTTGCTATATTCTCGATGTTCCATGAGATCAAGGGTGAAGAGACCACGAGGATGTACATGTCTGCTCACAACTACATGGGCACTTAAAATAATTAGAGATATAATGGGACACGTTAGCAGGTCGTACTTCCTCGCTAATGACGGTTCGTTGTACAGTGAGAAACCTCCGTTGGTAACTAGAACGGCTAACAGAAATTTTCTCGATAATTTGTGTATTTTCTTACATTTTTAGGAAATGTGTGTAACCATTAATCTCAACACGTTCTTTTTCCTTTCACCGTTTTCTCTCTCTCTCTATCTCTCTCTCTCTCTCTCTCTCTCTCTCTTCCTCTCTCTCTCTCTCTCTCTCTCCCTCTATCTTTCTCTCTCTCTCACTCTCCATATTTTCCTCTTATCTCTTTCTGTCGAAGATCATACACTTGAAACATCAAAGACTTTTCCATTTTCCTGAGCGTCAAACCTGCTTGTTGTTCCCTCACCTGTCTCTGTCCTTTGTTTTCTGTACATTTCAACCATACACACACCATACACACACACACACACACACACACACACACACACACATATTTATGTACGAGTGCGTGTGAATAAACGTGCATTTGTGTAGTGGATGAGCGTATCACGTTATTACACAAGTGTGTGTGTGTGTGTACTCATTTACTGTTTACGTGAGAGAGCGTGCGCATTTGATATGTATTTATGATTATTTGCAGATGTTCGTCCAGGAACCTGGAAAAGAAAATCTCTGAAATGTTTTACAAATTTTCGCAGTTTTGATCAACTGCATCTGTTCTTTTTTGGAGAACCCAAGCATTTCACGGATTTTATGTAGACCCGTCTTTACGAAGCCCTGTGCACATAAGAAAATATGCATGCATGCATATATGTATGTATAAATGTATGTATAACTTAAACTCTTATTGTCTAGACCTCGAGCAGACTTATCTCACACAAATGAGTCGGACTCCTTAAGTATAATGCGGCACTTTATATCTTCGCTTTAAAAAAAAATTCAAGACTTTACATATCCGATATGTTGATCTGTGTAATCAGTATCACATTGTCTATCGTTCAGCCAGCATTCCAAGCGTGACTATCATTCCTTCTTTTGAGACACACAGTTACAGTATACAACACTGCAATACATTTGTTCCTTTTATTCGGGAGATATAGATTGATTTAAAGGCAATTCAGCTCTTATAAATCGAGCGACGGCATGACGGTTTTGAAATTAGTCACAAGAAAATATTACTTTCGAAATGAATTTTCAGACACTGGCAATACAGAACCTCAGAGTTATATTATTCTACATGGTTGCATGGTTAAAAAAATTCGCTTCATAACCACGCGATTAAGGATTCAGTCCCACTGCATGGGCCTTGTAGGATGGTGTTCTATATAACCAATACTTTATAAATCGACTGGTAGACAGAAACTGAAGTCTGTCATATAATCATACATATATATGTGTGTTTATGAATATATGTTCATAAATGTGTTTGTGTGAGTGAGTTCGTCTTTCCCCTCATTTTTGCATTGTGCTTTCTGAATGTAAACAACAACCGCCGTCCATACAGGCGGTGTCGTTTCCTTGTAGTCCAGCTTGAAAGCGTGTCCGAGCTTCATGACATGTCTTGATATACGACCTTTGTAGACAAAATGTTCACTCAGACAGTGTCATTTGTTTCTAGTTCTCCACCTGACAAGTCCACGCTGTCCGTTGTACGACAGATTATGGGATAAATAACATTCTTGAAAACAGATGTAGTTTGGTGTCAGGGGTGGAGGGAAACGGGCGGTAGAAACTCTGCTCCGACGTAGTTTCGTCTGACCCATGCAAGCATGGATTACTGAACTTTAAGCCGATGATGATGGTGTGGAGGAGGAGGAGGGAGGGGAGGATATTCTGTTTGTTCCATCAGCCATACCACGATGTAACAACCAACTATTTAGAAACTGTCCGTGTTTTACCGTAAGCCCTTAACCTGCAACATTCAAAGTGAAATTGCTATCTATGTATCATACTTAACGTACATACACAGTAGACAAGTAAGACACTGCAGTTTTCGTCAGAGATAAAAACCTTTTATAGACGTGTTGTGTTTAAAAACACATCTATCAGTAGAAGCTAGCGAGAACGCCATATGCATTTCGACCTTCTTCAGCCTTGTCAGTGACATATACTCTCAAGTCGCCTGTCTAAATGAAATCTGTTGGCTCCAATACATAGGAAACAGTGAATAATACATTCATTGATACTGCGAATACGCCATTAATTTTTTTATTCTTTATTTATCTAAAATTATGTAAACATAGCCTTTCGCCATCCGCACATTGCCAAATACTTTGTGTGTGTGTGTGTGTGTGTGTGTGTGTGTCTGTGTGTGTCTGTGTCTGTGTGTGCGTGCGTATGTGTGTGTTTTATATTACTTTTACTTTTTGTAAAAATAAGCCATACTACAATGGGTAACATCAACTCTTAAGCTATAATAATAACGTCACAGCTTAAATCATTGCGAATTCTGTTAAATAAAATATTATGCCACCATCTACCACACAGCGAATACTAACCAACCAGCCTACTCGGTATTTTAGCAAAAGTAGGTTTTCGTTCGTGACAAATTCCTATGTTGAGCATGAACAGGTGGCGAGACGTTATATGAAACTTTACAGAAAAGAAAGCCAAACATGTCCCCGAGGAGTACCCTAATTACATTTTGTCTGCTTTATGAAATTACAATTCGAGAAACGTCATTACTTATTAATTTGTTTCGTCTAAGTAATTGTTCGTATTTCCATTTCTTGCTTTATCTCATGTAAAGTATTCAGAACATTTTTTCTTCCAACTCTATAATCAACTTTACTTTCCGAAGATTTACAAGACCAGAAGGTAAGCCGTGTTCACGTCTTGTCGTGGTTCTTGGCAGAGATTGAATGGATTCAACTCCGATGAATGAAATAATTCAATCAAGCATGGAAGTATAAACATATTGAAAATGTTGGAATAATTTGTGATTTTAAAACTGAAAGTATTATCGATTTGAATCAAGACAATATTTTGAAACTAGTCGAAACACTTTATTGCATTATACAATTTTACAGGTGTGTACAATTGTATTTAACACGTTCGTGTACACTCAAACTCAGAAAGGCCTCCGCTGGAAAAAGTATCTCTGGAGAGATATTCTCTTTCGAGACAATATATGTGAAAAACATTTACTGGGCCATGAAGGATGTCATTAGACTGCAGGCCACGTGTTTCAGCGTCGTTACGCTTCGTCAACTATAGACACGAAACCGGCATTTATATTTCACTAAGAACTACCGTTCTTGTATTTAAATGTAAAGATGAGAAAGGACAAGAAGAAATAAAAGGGGATATCATCTGTATAAGACTGTGTTGTTACAAGTAATAGTAAATAGGTGAGTGATATACAAGGGAAAGAATGCGAGAGAGATATCTGAAATTTGAGATACACTTAAGTTAATACAGTATAGCTTGAAGAGAAACCCCCAATGCCTGCTACGATGGTGTGATAAGGTATGGACATGCGCTATCTCCATGAATAAAAATCATAAAAAAAGACAAAATCTAATAGAGACATCAGGGTGTTTTTTTTTTTTTAGGAAGATTTGGTTGTATTCTCTCTAACAGACCAAGCAACTACGTAGAGGATGTGGTAGCTCAGCCGATAAGAAATAACACCCAAATCTCCCTCAGATAAAACCCTGCTTTGAGCCTCTACACGGTCGCTCGATCCGCTAGAAATGATAACCAAGCGTCTTCAAAACCCTCTCATCTTAACAAACAAGCACATTGGAAAATATAATCCAAGCTATACAAAATGAAGACATTGTCACGGTTGGACGCCCTTGTGCGTAGGCCTTATCATTCAGATGTGAACTTGGCAAAACGCAACAATGACAATAATCTAGTCGGCTTCAACAGCACAGAGAAACATTTTAGTCTCCTTTTGACAGCACTTGTTAAACAGCAGCAAAAATAGATACATTAACTCAGTGCTGAAAAGTGAAAAGAACAATATTCTACGTGTCAGTAGCGAGCTCCTCAGGAAACACTTTCTTACTGATTGCCCAACATACACTCTCCAAAATAGCCGAACTAACATGCTTCAAAGAAGACCTGGATGTAAAACACTCAGTATACAAAAAAAAAGGGACTATGCATGAGTATGCTTCCTGAAGATTTGATGAAGACAGTAATATCGACATGAAGCGAAGCCTGTCGTGGACTCGTGACCGCTACATCACACTTCGGGTATGCATTTGCGGTTATGCATTTGCAATCCAAGAACAGGAGATTGCCACTAAATACCTAATGAGCAAAAGAGACAGTGAAGCCCTTGGGGCTCCAAGATGCAAGTGAAAATGTTGATTACGTCATATTTCTGTAGAAGACGTCATACATGTACTTAACAACTGTCCAAAAATGTCATCAAGGTACTACTTCCCTTTGCTACATGATGTTGTCGCGAAAATAATATGCAATGCCATTCGGAA
>NC_142929.1:76820020-76870020 GCF_046866305.1 Octopus bimaculoides | reverse complement strand
GTATTATTTTGGATGTGAATTTCAGAAATCTGCTTCAAAAGTAATACACGAAATTATAATCTTTTCTTTAATCTTCTGTGTATCAAGTCTGAAGTCGATATATATGAAGTTAGGATGGTGTAAGAGATAAGTAGTAACTACAACATTGAGTGTTTGTGTGTGTGTGTGTGTGTGTGTGTGTGTGTAAATATCGAACAAAGAGAATGAGTGCTCAACACCGCATTGGTGGATAAAGATTTTTGTTTTAAGGTTACCATTGATTTAATGTCAAGGAAGTCTTCAACAATATTCTAGCCTATCACATGGAGCATAGGTGTTCGTCTCTATTTGGGATATATATATATATATATATATATATATATATATATATATAAAGTTACTTCCATAGGTTGAATTCGTGAACTGAGCTGACTATCGGAAGCCTAAACACCGTGAGGCTTTCTTGAATTTCTCTCAAACTTTCCGCTCTGCTCCAAGCTTCTGATGACATGGACATGTCCAACGCGCCTACGAAACTATCAAGGAGCTGAGTCAAACATCAAACAACATACATACATGCATGCATGCATGCATGCATACATACATATATATATCCAGCGAAGACGTGTAAACCGAGTATTTTACTTATTAATGCCATTTTACCTCCATTTTCCATGTTGGTTCGGACTGATTGGTTTCACAGTAAGCGATGAGCCAAAGGGCCACGCTGTGCTCTAAGGTCGCAGTTTTGACATGGTTTCTATTGCTGGATGCCCTTCTTAATATTGGCTAATTTACAGAGTGTACGAAGTGCATTTTTATGAGGCACCAGCACAATAAATGTTGTCTTGGCTCTCGGCAAGACTAAAGAGCTCTCTCAAACCCTAAATTTTCTTGTTAGCACTTCTCTTAAAAATAATTCTTGTTCGTACTGTTCTCTAAAATAATTCTTTCTTGTACGTGGTTGCGCCCATCCTTTCCAAGAAATCTCGTTTCTCTTACAGGACACCCCATTGCACTTACCTGAAATCCCCTCTCTCGTACTGGTATCGATAATCTCGCCCTACTCTCCTTTCTCTCGCTCTGGATTAATCCAAACAGTTAGCAGCCCACTTACTTAATTTAACATTGGCATATATTCATTTTTTTACTCATATTTATATCTGCAGTATCAGTAACACTTATATGTACAATGCTCATAACGCTTATATTTACAACACCCAAAATACTTTCATTTACAATGCTTCCTTACTCTCATCCCGCAGTAGAGGCAACAATTTTAACATGTTTGAATGACGATAGGTTAAAAGCGAGAAGAACCGATGTGACACGTCTATCAAACGACACGGAAACCTTTTCAGGTGCTGAATAACATCTCTCCTTCCTTTGTTTCCTCCCACATCCCTTCCCCAGTTTTCAGAGTTGGCACTGTAAATGTAGGCACATTGAAATGTAGGTCTAGCGAGATTGTAGAGATGCTTGAACGGAGGCGTGTTGATGTATGCTGCATACAAGAGGTAAGGTGAAGAGTTTCAGCCAGGGTCCTTACAGGCAATGCACATAGGTATAAAATCTTCTGGGGAGGTAGTGACGGAGTAGGGGGTGTGGGCATACTTCTTGCAGAGAAATGGGTAGATAAGGTCATAAAGGTAGTCAGAGTGTGCGACACAGTGTTTAAACTCAAGCTAGTCTTACAGAATGGTATAGCTACAATTATTTCTACCTACACCCCACAAGCAGGACTACCAAATGAACAGGACCACTTTTATGATATTCTTCTGCTGGCTACATCAAAGACGAGTGACAATGATCTCATCTTTGTGGCTGCAGATTTTAATGGGCATGTCGGAGGGCAACCTGGTATCTTCCATGGTATACATGGAATTGGTTCCCGAAACGAAGAGGGAACTAGGCTCCTTGAGTTCTGTGATGCAAATAACCTTTTGATCTACAAACTTCAGGAAGCCAGCCGGCCACCTCATAACCTATCAATCAGGTGACTCTGCTAGCCAGATTGATTTCATTCTCACCATACAGCAGGATGCATGATTGCTCTTAAATACAAAGACCCTGCCTGTTGAAGAATGTACCTCCCAGCATAGGCTAGTTATTAGTGACTTTAAACTCGAGACCAGAAGGATGCCAAGAAGCAGACCAATCTGGAAAAGAAGGATTTGGAAGCTTAAGAACCCTCCGCATGGTCAAGAGATTTAGGAACATCCTTAATGAACCCCTACTTCAACCCTGAATTCTTCACTATACTCGTTGCCAACCCTCACTTTATTGACAGCATTCCTGCACAGGGCTTGTACAGCTCTTACCAACCACTCGTCTATCCTTATTTTCCCCACTTACCACTAGATGAGGGATCGAGGGAACCTGTCAAAAGCTTCTCCCAGTCAATAAAAGCCAAATACAGAGGTTTATCTTTGACTAGGTATATCTCCTGCAGTTGCCTTACCAGAAATATAGCATCAGTGGTGCTTTTGCCAAGGACAAAATCAAACTGTATCTTATCTAGGCTAACTCTCTGTGACATTCATCACCTGATCCAACAATTTGATACCCTTGTAGTTATTTCTCAATGACTGGTGTAGCAACACCATAGTCAACTGCTACAATGGTAATGGTGATGCTTTAGATAGTAGTTGATATAGCTTCTGCTACCTAGGTGACCAAGTCTGTAGTGGTGGGGTGCTCTGAGAGCATAGCTGCTAGAATAAGAATAGCCTGGGCAAAGTTCAGAAAGCTCCTACCTCTGCTGGCAAGAAAGGGCCTCTCGCTCAGTGAAAGGTAGACTGTATGACGCATGTGTGCGAACTGCCATGCTACACGGCAGTAAAACATGGGCCATGACAGTTGAGGACATGAAAGAAATGAAGTTAGTATGATCCGCTGGATGTGTAATGTCAGTGTGCATACACGACAGAGTTTAAGTGCCCTGAGAGAAAAATTGGACATAAGAAGCATCAGATGTAGTGTACAAGAGAGACGACTACGCTGGTAAGGCCATGTGTTGCGTATGGATGAGGAGAGCTGTGTGAAGAAGTATCACACCTTTACAGTGGAAGGAACCTGTGGAAGAAGTAAACTCAGGAAGACATGGGATGAGGTGGTGAAGAGACCAAGACTTTTGGAGGTATGTTGTGATTGAGAAGACCCGGCAAGTAAAATGAGATCACAGCCGTAGCCGATGCCAGTGTTGCATAACCAGCCCATTTGAAAGTACCCTTGAATCGCCGGGCAATATCATGTGCTTGAGAAGACCTGTTGAGTCATGTGAAATCAAAATCGTAGTTGTGGCCAGTGCCACCTGACTGGCACCCGTGCTGGTGGTATGTAATAAGCACCATTCGAGTGTGGGTCGATGCTTGTGCCTCTTGACTGGCTCCCTGTGCTGGTGGCACGTAAAAAGCACCATGCAAAAGTGGTCGATGCCAGTGCCCCCTGACTGGCTCCTGTGCCAGTGGCACATAACAAAATGCACCATCTGAACGTGGTCGATGCCAGTTCCTACTGACTGGCTCCCTACCAATGGCACGTAATTAGCACCATCCGAACGTGGTCGATGCCGATTCCCCCTGACTGGCTCCCATGCCAGTGGCACGTAAGCAGCACCCACTATATTCTCAGAGTGGTTGGTGTTAGGAAGGTCATACAGCTGTAGAAACCTTACCAGATCAGATTGGAGCTTGCTGCAGCCTACTGGCTTGGCAGTCCTCAGTCAAATCGTCCAACCCATGCCAGCAAGGAAAGCGGATGTTAAACGATGATGATAAATAAGGAGAGGGATATGAAAGGGCCAGTGCAGGACAGCAACATTTCCGAAGCAGGGGAGTGATAGAAGTGGTGATGAGGTGTCAGAGAGGACCTTCAAACAGAATCTCATTTCTCCACCCCCATAAAAATCTGAGGCCTTTTATCTATGAAAAAAATTATTTTGCAAATTGGATAAGTGGTGTGGTCAATTCTGATTAATTACAAAATTCAGCTAATTGTATAACTTTCCTAAATACCCACCTATTTAACTTCATGTCTATACTAAATTGACTGTTTAATTACATACACATTTAACCAAAAAATTTATTTGCATGAGATATTTTCTCAATCTTTATTGTAGACAAAATGTGTGAAAAGATAGTTTACACCCAAGATCCTCCAAATCTGACCAACAGCTCTAATGACAACTACAAGGTATATGAAACTAGACTGTACTACAGAGCCCTTCCAGATGGTACCCTTGCCCTAAAGACCGGTCCTCATCGCCATTTCTTTCCAAACTGGAATGGGTTGGATAGATTGCCACAGACTGGGTCAACACATATTCAAGTATTCAAGGGACACTGCTCGTCTAAATGAGACAGAAGACTGCATCTCATTTTTTCATTGCTGACATGACTTCTATGGCTGGATGCCTTTCTTAACACCAACCACTTTACAGAGTGTACTGGGTACTTTTATCATTGTATCATTACTAGGGAAGCATCTTGCCCTCAAACAAGACTAAAAGACCCTCACAAGCATAAAGGTTACATTAAATTGTGGAACAATCATCAGACTCTCACAATCATCAATTGCTTCTGGCACAAGGGATGGTTTTACAGCGGAAGATGTATTGGCCAGTCTTGTCATGATAACAGAAGAATGTGATCCATGCTGAAGATCTAGAGACTTACACCATAACAATAGATGAACTGGTTTCCTCATTCGTGAATGATGATTCAGGATGAAGATGATGATGATGAAAATGAAGAAAATAATGATAATTATGAAGATGATAACGTATAACCCTGCCTTGAAAACAGATATTAGACTTGCTCCATTAACAGTGGAAAGATTCTGAGAAAACAAATTAAAATGTTGGACAGATTTTTATTTTATCTAAGATTCACAATACTCAGCTACAAAAAAAAAATCACAGAACATCAACAATTATATGACTGATATCTCAGTTTATCACCCACAATGAGAATTCAGCTAATTGCATAAGAATTTCAATCACTGCAGTTATGTAATTAATCATCATCAACTGCACATATCGTATTTGATGGCATAAATGACACACAGGTACATCAGATGCACCTCAATTTCAGCAGTGCACTTTCCTGGAAAAATTTTCAAGTGCATTAACCCTTTAGCAGATTACTCTGTCAAATGTTATGCTTATTTTTTCACATTGTTTTGAATTAATCCAGCATTATTTCATAGCTTTGAGATTTCAATGTGATTGTCTAATTTTGGAATGACACTGTAGGGTTGGTGTGAGAGGCTAGATCTGACCAGCTTGAACATAAAACAGGTAGAATATTTGGGCTGGATATGGCTGGTTTAAATGCTAAAGGGTTAAAGCATGAAACATAAATCCAGCTTCACATATAGGACCGGGGGTGACTTATTTCAACAATTTTTTTTTGAAGTGCATCATATATAGCATCAAATACAGTAAACCCTTTTGACACTATCCAATCTGAGGCTGCCCCTAATTCTATAGTACAAAATTCACATTTTAAAATGATCCAAATTAAAACTTCCCATGAAAAGTTCATGTTAATTTATGTTCCAAGCACCAGATTACTAATGACATATTTTACTAAATTCTTCATAGTTAGAATACCAAAAGGTTAAAAATTTGGTTAGTGTTCAACATTTACAATTATAAACTAACATTGTAACAGAAGTATCAACAAAGATTTTCAAAAATAATAATCCACCGTATTTATTTTTAATATATTTTTACTTGTTTTCAGCCGGTTCTTTTCTCTTTTTAATAATTACCATTTGCATTGAATTTCACAGAAGGTGAGTGTTTGGCATAAAATGTTTTTTGTTAAAATAGTAAAATATTTTCTTTTCTCAAATGTATATTTAAGTTTTCTCTGCTTGTCAAGATTGCATGCAAATTCTGATCTACAGAATTAATCAGTTTAAGATATTATCTACCATTAACTTCAATTACATATTTCTTCAAATTACAAATAAATCTATGCATTAATCTACATAAAAAAAAAACCCATGGTTGTCATTTGTGAGCAAACATGACTTGGTTGCATGTCTCATGGTTGCTCCAATCATTTTAGTTGCTTATGAATGTAGTCTATGAGCAGACACTGACACACTCCTGGGCCTCCCACCCTAGAACTAGTGGAACATCAAGGACGTAAAAGCCAGAGAGAGAGAGAGATAGAGGGCCACACCAGGATTTGGCTGGTGCATATTGCAACTGAGAGAAACAGCATGAAATGAAGAATCTTGCTCAAGGACACAACATGCTACACACCCAGGAAGTAAACCTATAACCTTGTGATCTTGAGCCTAACATCCTAACCACTAGGCCACATGTCATAACCTTCTTAGATACTTCACCCTATTTAATTAGATATTTATGTATTTACCTATGAGTATTTTGAAGAGGGTGGGTGTTAAAAGAGGACCCTAATCACTAGGGTCACACAGCTTCACCCTACTTATGGATTTATTTTTGTATTCACTTATGAGTATTTTGAAAGAGTGGAGTTAATATAGGTCCAGATAATCAGATTTATAATAATTCAAATATAATCAAAACAAAAAGATTAAAAAAATATATAATCAGGAACTTCTTTGTACAGGATACAACAATAAAGAAATTCCATATTTTATAGGTTAACAAACATTTCAAAGGCAAACACATTGTATATATACTAATCCAAACCATGATTGAAACTGACAGCAAATGGTAAAACATTAGCTACATGAAGACACCATTACCATCTGCCAAACTTCATTAGTACTTGCTGCACATTATGTTAAGACAAGAAGGAAGCAAGTACACCTTTTTACATGTCATCCAAACCAGGCATTGGAAATTTTTCTGCAAATTGCTTCACCTGCTCACGCACATTGGCCACTTTCTTCTGAATGTCAGCATCTTTCTCTAAAAAGGCTTTGAACTCTGAAAAACTTGAGCCACACTTGGAATAGATCTCTTTACAAAGCAGAATACCTGAAAAATACAGGAAAAACATTTTGTTGATGATATTGTCAGCAGAAAGTCAACCTCTAAACAAGCAGAACTATGATCAAAGGAATTCCTACCATAACCAGCTAGAGATACCTGAGACTACAATCTTTAACATGTCCTTTATTTATAATGGTAGTGTGATTTGCAGGAAATTTTGCAGTTATTTCTAGCAGGATGTAAAACTTTTTAATAGTCACATGCACACATATACATACATGGTCTGATCAATAAGTATCCAGACTGTTGCCATAGTAATGAAGCTAAAGCACACAAAGTGAAACCACTTGGCACAGATTGACCTTGAATTCTGGTGTGCATGCACACTAAGTTTTAACATTCTAGCTCACTTCCGCTGTTTACAGTAGTGCTTGGAAGGAAGCTGTGTAGTGTGTGATCATCACATTAACCATGACAGAGGAAGTTGATCAGAGAATTACATCAAATTTTGCCAAGAGCTTGGCGATAACTGCTCAGAGGCCTATGCAAAGTTTTCAAAAAGTTTTCATCATTCTTGGCACAATCAAGACCTTGGGCAACTGAAACCCAAATGTCATTTTGGTCAGCCGAAAGCAGTTTTGGCACAAACTTGGCTGACACACATCTCATACCCAAATTTTCAGTGATAATGGACTGAACTGAACCATAATTAATATGCACTCCTGATAACTCACGGATGGTGATATGATTTCCCCTCACAGTTGCATGCGCATATGCAATGTTTTTCTCAGTTCTGCTGGTTGCAGGTCTCCCAGAATGTTTGTCAATATCAACATTTACTCAGCCATCTTGGAAACATCTGAACCACTCATACACTCCTCTCCATACACTTTTTGCAACTTTGGATAGGCCTCTGAACAGGTATCGCCATGACAACTTTCTCTATCGTAGTCAATGCGACGATCACATGCTACACACCTTCCTTCTAAGCACTGCTGTAAACAGAAGTGAGCAAGAACGTTAAAACCTAGTGCACATGCACAGCAGAGTTCAAGGTCAATCTTTGCCAAGCAGTTTCACTCTGCATGCTTTAGCTTTCTTACTATGGCAAAAGTTCAGATACTTATTGATCAGACCTCGTACATTACACACACACACACACACATACAATACAAACATACATACATACAATACAATACATACACACAATACATACATACATACATACAATACAACACATACATACATACATACATACGACAGGCTCTACACAATTTCCATCTCCCAAATTCACTCAGAAGCCATTAGCCAGTCCAGGGCTACAGTTAACTTAGCCTTCCATTTTGGCAGGGTTGAAATAAAGAACCAATCCAGAGTGGTAGTGGACGAACAGAATGATAAGGACATTAGACTGGATGCCTTGCAATATTTATTCCTGTTCAAATCACATTTATCTGTTGCTCAGTTTGACACTATCGCCTTTTATCTTGAAAGTTTTTAAAGGAATCCACTCTGTTGTAAGCATCCAAGCCAGATCTTCAATTTCAGGATGGACCCTCACTTCACCCCCTTGTTATTTCTTACTAGTTTCAGAGGCTCTGTAAAAGGTCATGACTGCAGCCTTCCCTTCTGTTTTAAAAAAATATATACTTCTACATAAGAATGCTTGTCTTTTTAATATCTTCATCATCATTTAACATTTATGTTCCATGTTGGAATGGACTGGGTAACTGGCACTCCATCAGTTTCAATGCCGAAGATTCCAGTTAATCTTATCAACAGAACAGCTTGCTCATGAAATTAACATGCAAGTGTCTGAGCACTTCACAAACACATGTACCCTTAACACTGTTCTCAGGAAGATTCAGCATGGCACAGAATATGACAAAGCTGGCTTGTTAAATTACATGTACATCTCATTTTTGCCAGCTGAGTGGACTGGAGCAATGTGAAATAAAGTGTCTTGCACAAGGACACAACACACCACTAGGAATTGAACTAACAACCTTACAATCATGAGTTGAATACCCTAACCACAAAGCCACACACCTTCACAATGGGATGGATAGTTCGATAGAATCCAACAAACCAGATGACTGCTACCATTGTGCTCCAATGTCTGCTTTAACAGCATTTCTATAGATGGCTACCATTCCTAAAAGAGTGTAATCTAAATATGAGGGTCAGCTGAAAAGTTCATAGGCTAACTAAGATACTCTCATGGAATGTGACCAAATGAGGCTTATTTTTCAACATAGTCCCCCTTGCAGTCAACTCTTCTTCCATCAGTGATGCAGTGAAAAGGTGAAGCTTCTTCTATCAGTGGTTGCAGGACGTCCAGACATCGGGTCATCTTTAAGACTCTCCCTTTCCCTCCTAAATTCAGCTGCCCACTTTTGCACTGTTGACCATCATCGTCTAATATAGCAACCATGTCAGTATGAATGTCCTTAAAGGTCAAACCCTTTTTCTGCAGGTACTGCATAACACCATGATACCATATTTTGTCCATTTTCAAAAGAAGTTGCTACTAGTTACTTTTGAAGTCTTCTTTGAACAGTCAGTTTACCTGGAAAGAAACAATGCAGTTATTAAGAAGAGTTGAAAATAATGCATGCCAGATTTCACAGCACTAGCATCACTCCTTCATAGCCAGCCTATGAACTTTTCAGCCCACCTTTCAAAATAAAAAGATGTGAGGTGAAAAGATGAAGTTTCTTCCACCCCACTCACTTGTCCCTCCCCTCCATGTCACAGGTGGGGTAAGAGTGAATGACCCTACGCTGCCTCCTTAATAATTACATTCTCCTACCTTCCATCCTTAATTGATAGCAAAACTGACCGTTTCTTATCTAATAAATCACAAAAGACATTTATTCTGTATCCAGTCCTGGCCATCAACACACACCATTAAACACATACACTTAAACACATCAAACACACACATATATACACATTGTTGGCAGTAGTTTTGATACAGTGATAAAGAGAGAAAGGAAGAGCAATGACAATGGTGGTGGTGGTGGTGGTGGTGGTGAGGATGATGACCACAAGGATAGGGGAAGATGAGGGGGTGAGAGAGACCCTGACATTAATGTGAATGGAATGGTTATTACACTGATACAGCTCTTCCTACCCACCCAAAACAGTTGTAATGACAACAAATGATGATGGAAAGCGGTGTGGGGGAGGAGCAGTGGCAGGAGGAGTGTTGGGTAGGAGGTGATGTTAATGACACACAACGATGATGACACTGAAGCCACCAAAGAACATTACAGCAATAGTGATGGTGATGATGATGGTGCCAGCACATCTGTGAGGGTATGAAAAATGACACTGACAATGATATGGAGAAAAATAAAAAAGGAGGAAGAAGCAGAAGATTGTGATGGTGACGATGATAGTGATGGTTATGATGGGGATGGTGGTGATGATGATGGTGATAAAATTGAAGCGGATGAGGGATGATTATCATCACTGATGCAGACAAAAGATTTTTTATTATTATTATTATTATTATTAATGAAAGAATAGACAGTGATGCTAACACGGACAATGATGACGATAAACTTGATGCCTATGATGGCACTGATAATTGATAATTCGAAACAATCTCACACACCACACATATATCCATGGCTCATTGACCACAGACATATACTTTCATGGGTCATTGACAACAGACAGACACACACACACACACACACATGCCATTGACCATCCTGAGAAAACAATGAGTGTTTAAAAAAAGTCAGTGAATAGAACATTTGGCCACAAAAGACCAAAATAACTGATCATTTCCACTGTGTGTGTGTGTGTGTGTGTTTGTAATGCATATGTAATATGTGCCTGTATATGTCCAGATGCATGTATGTATACATACATTATGTGTGCATATGCGTATGCCTGTATATAACTAATGTGTGTATACATATAATGTGGGTATATGTGTAGAGAAACAGACTGGCAGATAGATAATGTATTCATGTATCTTTTTATTAATTTCAACCAACCAGCTGTGGTCATTCCTGGTCTTTTCAACCTTGCCCTCAATATTTGATGAATGAGGCCGTTTGACAATGTGGCTCTCATCTTGCCCCATAGGAAGTTCAGCAGGGATTATGAATAGCCTCTAAATCCTTTTTGAAAACATTGACTTTGCATATATCCCTTATTTTTAGGGAAACATTGAAGACATGAGCTCCCTTTGAACCACTGTCTGTTGCAACCTCTGCTTTACATAGTCACAACCGAGATGTCTTTCACCATGCCAAGAATCTGTTACTTCCTTTTGTTACCAACCAGCCTGGGACCACCCCTGGGTCTGTGACACAAATTTCCACTTTGAAAGGGATCTAAAATTACATGTTAAAGTTTTGTTCCAAACACTAGCTTAATAATGACAAAATTATTTTACTAAATTCTTCATTACTTTCAAAATTAATAGAAAAGCAGGATGAGTATTTCAACAGAAATATAACAAAAGGGTTCATTTTATATTTCTACAAATAACATTAATGTGGTATGAAGGTGCACATAAGGTCGTGAGCTCAATTCCCAGCAGCGTATTGCCCTTGAGCAAGACTCAATACTTTACTTTGCTCCAATCCACTCAGCTGGCAAAATTGAGTAGTACCTTTAATTCAAAAGACCAGCCTAGTCACATTCTGTTTCACTCTAAATGACCCTGAGAACTATGTTAAGGGTATGCATGTCTATGGAGTGCTCAGTCATGTGCAGTAACAAGCAGGTTGTTCCACTGATCAGATCAACTGGAATCCTTGCCATCGTAACCAACAGAGTGCCAGTTTTTTTTTAATGTAGTTGAGTGGTCTTGGTCCTTTATTAGAGTGTTGGAGTTGTGGAAGTCCCCAAAATATAGCATTTGATAATATATATAGCATCTGTTGTTCACCAAGATAGCAGTGTCCAGCAAAGCCTACCCTTCATTGAGCAGCAATAGTGGAGATGTGAGAAATGTGTTCATAAATCTCATTGGTTTTGTGCTCATGCAAAGAGAGGTTTTGAGCCTTCGTAAGAAATCTGATGTTTGTAGTATCAAAGTAATTTTGAAACTCCTCCTTCATTTTCCAAGTTCCTGTACTACAAAGAAAATTCTTTACTTATACCTTGAAGAAGGCCAGCCTTCATGAATTCTGAAATACTTGATGCCACATATTTGGAAGCTTGTTACAGGTACCCAGGCTTGTCCCTTGCAAGTCAAATCTTTCTTACTATCAGTAACATAGGACTCAAGGTACTTAGTCATTGACCTCTTTGAATTGTTTTTCTATTGTATGAACAAATTGGTAAATGTCTTTCATCAGCATTGATGGTCATATATCCAGTCTTCTTCACATTGGAAAACAGAAGCATTCTCAAAAGATGTTAACAAGTCTTGTACATCAAACAGTTGATTAGCTGTTAGGGAAAATTCATCAACATAATCATGGTTAGAAAGATTCAGGCTCTGCTGACAACTTCATCCCTTTGTTTCGGATGGAGTCAACATCACAATCACTAATGGCCTATCACAATCACTAAGGGCTTGCCAAACTTGGTGGGTTTTCATTCATGAAAATGATAGCTCTGACAATTTCATCTGGGATACCAAAATTCAACAGGATAGTCTTTCTCTGATCATAGCCTTCCTCTGGACACTATCAAAAGCATTGGAAAAATCCCCAAATGCAATGGATGTTTCTTGCTTGGAGAGCCTGAGCTTTTCTATGATTATTTTAAGGGCAAGGATCAGTGGGAGTCTTGATCTGCCTTTGGCTATCTTAGGATGAAATTAATGTGTGGGAGAAATTCTATTAAGGAGCATAGAGTTGTAGATTTTTTTAGGCTGGAGGTAAGAGAGTGATTCTTCTGTAGTTCTGAGGTAGGTGATGATCATTTACTGGAAGTTGAATCCCATCAAGAAGGTTGATGGGATGATATCTGAACCTGGTATCTTGATGTTTCTCAACTTCCTTAAGCATTTCTAAACTACTTCTATGGTGAATGGGCCAGTCTGAATCAACAGACTGTTACACTGTGGTGAAAGAATTGTCAACATTTAGCATTGCAGATTTCTGTTTTACCAAGAAGCAATTTGTAAGTGCTAAAACACCAGGCATCAATATGCTGGTCAGATTTCACCCAAATGTGGATCACTAGTGAAGTATTCTTGTTGGCAAAATCCTTCAGAACTTCCCAGGCAGAAGCATGCCTGCTTTTGTTGTGGAAGTTGTCTTGCTATTCACTTTTGGCCTTGATGCATGGCTTTTACTACTGTGTTGTTGTTCATTTCCAATATTCTGTGGAAACATGTGCTGCTAAGGGGAAATATTTTATTGCTAGGAAATAGGTGGTGGTTGGTGACAAGAAGGGCATCCAATCACAGAAAATCTGCCTGAATGAATTCCATCTCACCCATGCAAGTATGGAGAAATAAACATTAAAAGAATGATGATAACATGTGTATAGAGACCTTTTGACATTTGTGCTGATTGTAAAGGAAGTCTCATTCGTTTTGCAGTATTCCATGGAAACATGCTTGGCCACAGAGCTGCTCATGCATGCTCAAATGACTAAAGGAAATATTACCTAAACTGGTAACAGGAAGAACATCCATCCAGAGAAAATCTGCCTCAATCAGTTTTATCTGACTCAATCAAGCATGGCAAATGATGAGGATGTTTTATATTTATTTATATATACATAAAGAGAAAGAGAGAAGGGGAGAGTGTATAATGTGTGAGTATGAGTGTAAAACACAGAACCTGGGTAATATTAATTATTATGGAAATAGTGGTAGAGGGAGAGAGAGAGAGAGAGATGGGAAAACAGAGAAAGAAAAGTGGAGAGAAAGGTACAAAGAGAAAAGGAGAGGGACAAGATAGTGCAAGAAATTTGGGGATCAGTGGTATGAGATGGGGTCGGGGGAAATGGAGGATGAAACAAAAGAACAGGTTAGGTGTAGGCGTGAATAGGAGTGGGAAGGCGGTAAATTGGATGTGAGATGAGAGAAGTGGAGTCATGAACATAAGAAAGAAAAATAAAAGGAAGGAGGGGAGAGCATGAAATGAGAAAGGAAGAGCATGATGGTAAGGATAGGTGTTGAGAGAGAGAGAGAGAGAGAGAGAGAGAGAGAGAGAGAGAGAGAAAGAGAGAGTAAGAGGTGGAGAGATGGTAAGGGGGTGAATGAGACAATAGTGAGTAAGATACAGAGATGCTAGAAAGAGGCACTAAAAGTAGAGGTATACAGAACATAGGGAGGTGGTAAGAAAAAGAAAAATAGTGAGAAAGTTAGCAGTAAGGGAACAAATGGAGGGAGAAAAAAGAGAGAGAGAGCGAGAGCAGTAAAGAAGAAAAGGCAGCAACAACATGTCAGTGGTGAAATATAGAGAGAGAAGACAGAGATAGTAGAGAGAGAGAGAGAGAGAGCTACAGTGGGAGGTAAAGAATTAAACCCCTTGGCATTCAGATTATTCTGTTAAATGTAAGGCTTATTTATTCATAGTGTTTCGAATTAATCCTGCATTATCTTATGGCTTTGAGATGTGATTGCTTACTTTCAGAATAACACTGCAGGGTAGGTGTGAGAAGCCAGATATAGCCAGTTTGAACATAAAACAAGTAGAATATTAGGGCAGGATATTGCTGGTTTAAATGCTAATGGGTTAAAGTACTGAAGTGCCAAAAATGGTAACTGATTCTGGAGCGGAAGAATATGGTAATAAGACAATGTCACAGACAAGATATGGAGATAAAATTACTTTAACCATTTAGAAACGTGTGAAATACTATATCATGAATATGGCATCATAAAGGGCATCTGATTGGAAAAAAAATGGTTCAATAATATACATTCAGCTAACACATGATTTTAGGCAAGTGTCTTCTACTATGGCTCTACACCAACCAAAGCCTTGTGAGTGAATTTGGTAGATAGAAACTGAAAGAAATCTGTTGTATGAATGTGTATGAATGTGTGTGTGTGTGTCACCTTGTCATGATATTGCTTGATAGTTGTAATTGAGTGTCACTGTCATACAAGCAGTGTCATTCATTTCCAATATTCTGCAAAAGCCTGGTCATGAGAAAATATAGCTAACTTGGAAACAGGTGAGGGTTGGTGATAGAAAGGGCATCCAACCATAAAAATATCTACCTCAGTAAACTTCATACAACCCATGCAATCATGGAAAATGGACATATGATGACAAGAACAGAAAAGATAAAATGAACAAAATATAATAAAACAATGAAGAAAATACAAAAATAATATAACAAAAGATAAAAAATGTATATAGATAAAAGAATTTTCTTAATAAAAAAAAAAACAGAAGCTATATTAGAATTTTTCGCATGGTTAAACAAGCATAAGGGAGGTGAAAAAATATGAAAACTGACAAAAATGACGGAATAGTGCCAAGATGAAGAAACAATTTTTGAAATTGGCACTTAACACTTTTACAGGATTTCGCAAGATCGTCTTTCAAAATAAACCTTATGTTGATGTGAAGGTACGACAGAGGAGGTGGAGGGAAAGGGAGGGGAGAAACAATAAAAAGTTACAGAGTGAATTGAATTGCATGATTAAGTTACACCTAATGTCTTTCTAGAGAGTTCCTTTTAGATATTATACACAAATATATATATATATATATATATATATATATACAAACACACAACACAAATATTCACATATGCATACATATACACACTCAAATATGTACACTTCTATATATACACATGCATGCATGCACAAACATATACACATACAAGCATGTACATATCTAGTTTATATATATAGAGAGAGAGAGACAAACATACATACATATACAAACACAGACACCTACAGGCATACATGCATATAGGCACAGGCATGGCTGTGCAGTTAAGATGTCTCACTTCACAGCCACACAGTTTCAGGCTCAATCCCACTCCACACCACTTGAGACAACTGTCTTCTAAGACAGCAAGAGTCAACAGCTACTAGGCCACTAAGGTCTTCTTTGTGAACCTCAAAACATAGCTAAATCTTATTCAAATGTTTTTGTGAGCAATTGAGCCTTTTGTCTCTCTTTCCAGTTCGAACTGTAAGTATGAAGTGCAATGCTGCATGGTAATAAGAAACATATTTTTGTTCTCAGAAACATTTTATAACTGAACTATTGTATTATATCATATATCAGCAGCAGCATAATGGTTTAACATTATGGTAGGTGTGTGTGTGTGTGTGTGTGTGTGTGTGTGTGTGTGTGTGTGTGTGTGTGTGCATGTGTGTGTGTGTGTGTGCGTGTGTGCGTGCGTGCGTGTGCATGCATGTGTGTGTGTGTGTCCTCCTCTTGATATTTTACTTGTTTGTCTTTGTTTCAGTCATCAGATTGCAGTCATGCTGGAGCATCGCTTTCGAGGACTTGAACTTAAATGAATCAACTCCAGTTCATTTTTTTTTGTAAGCCAGATACTTATTCTATCAGTGTCTTTTGCTGAACCACTAAGTCACGGGGATATAAACACAACAGTTGTCAAATGGTGGTGGGACACAAAGACACAGGCCTACACACACACACACAATGTGCTTCTTTCACTTTCCGTCTGCCAAATCCACTAACAAGGGAAGCAAGAAAAGAATTAAGATGGAGTATTGAGTGCTTAGGAAAGGAGAGATTGGAAAAATATATATATGTGGATAAGCATAAGAAAACAAATAGCGGAAAAGGAGAGATGAAAGACACACACAGATATATATATATATATATATCATCATCATCGTTTAACGTCCACTTTCCATGCTAGCATGGATTGGACGATTTGACTGAGGACTGGTGAAACCAAATGGCTACACCAGGCTCCAATCTAATTTGGCGGAGTTTCTACAGCTGGATGCCCTTCCTAACGCCAACCACTCAGAGAGTGCAGTGGGTGTTTTTACGTGTCACCCGCACGAAGGCCAGTCAGGCGGTACTGGCAACGGCCACGCTCAAAATGGTGCATTTTATGTGCCACCCGCACAAGAGCCAGGCCAGGGGCACTGGCAACGATCTTGCTCGAAAATCCCACAAAGGCCAGCCAGGCGGCACTGGCAACGGTCACGCTCAAAATGGTGCATTTCATGTGTCACCCGCACAAGAGCCAGTCCAGGGGCACTGGCAACGATCTCGCTTGAAAAATTTCATGTGTCACCCGCACAAGAGCCAGTCCAGGGGCACTGGCAACAATCTCGATCGAAAATCCCACGAAGGTCAGCCAGGCGGCACTGGCAATGGCCACGCCCAAAATGGTGCATTTCATGTGTCACCCGCACATGAGCCAATCCAGGAGCACTGGCAACGATCTCACTCGAAAATCCTACAACGGTCCCGCACAAAAGCCAGATCAGGGGTACTGGCAACGATCTCGCTCGAAAAATTTCATGTGTCACCCGCACAAGAGCCAGCCCAGGGGCACTGGCAACCATCTCGCTCGAAAATCCTACGACGGCCCCGCACAAGAGCCAGTCCAGGGGCACTGGCAACGATCTCGCTTGAAAAATTTCATGTGTCACCCGCACAAGAGCCAGTCCAGGGGCACTGGCAACAATCTCGATCGAAAATCCCACGAAGGTCAGCCAGGCGGCACTGGCAATGGCCACGCCCAAAATGGTGCATTTCATGTGTCACCCGCACATGAGCCAATCCAGGAGCACTGGCAACGATCTCGCTCGAAAATCCTACAACGGTCCCGCACAAAAGCCAGATCAGGGGTACTGGCAACAATCTCGCTCGAAAAATTTCATGTGTCACCCGCACAAGAGCCAGTCCGGGGGCACTGACAACGATCTCGCTCGAAAATCCTACGACGGCCCCGCACAAGAGCCAGTCCAGGGGCACCGGCAACGATCTTGCTCGAAAATCCTATGACGACCCCGCACAAGAGCCTGTCCAGGGGCACTGGCAACGATCTCGCTATATATATATATATATATATACATATATATATATATATATATATATATATATATATATATACAGAAATAATTTTTTCTCAAATGCGTGATAATGCTAATACAATAGCATAAACAGGATAAACTATCCATATATTGTAGAAAAAATTGCAAGTTGAATTTAACGTTAGCGTCTTATAAAGCTAGATTTATAAATCCTAAAATTGCAGAACAATTCATTACTGGGCAATTTAGCTTAAAGGTAAAGCACTTAATGCATAATCACAGGGATATAAGTTCAAGTATCATGGCTGGCCAGTAATGATTTTTTCTGCAATATATGGATAGGTTATCCTGTGCATGCTATTGTATTAGCATTGTCATGCATTTGAGAATAAATTATTTCTGTATCTTTCAATACACCTCAACGCTTATAAAGCAAACTTTGTTTACTTTCATCCTCAGTTGAATATATATATATATATATATATATATATATATATATATTTATACGACAGGCTTTTTTCAATTTCCATCAACCAAATCCACTCCCAAGACTTTGGTTAGCCTGAGGTTATTGTAGAAGACACTTGCCCAATTTGCTATGGAGTGGGACTGAACTCGGAACCATGTTGTTGGGAAGCAAACTTCTTACCACATGACCACCTGTAAATTTTTCATAATTTTAAAAATTAATTGAAACAAAAAGCGTCTTTCAACAGAAATATGGTAACAAAAGGGTTAAGGATGTTTTTGGCTGTTCTGTTACTATCTAACAGGTTGAAGTGCTATTGTTCAAGCTTTCTCCCATTGGTTTATCCATTATTTTTTTCTGCAGTATGAGAATAAAATAACAAATAAATTTCAAAATATAAAGCAACAAAAAATATAAACCAACAAAATATGGACAGAGAACAAGATGAAGAGAAAGAGATAAGGATAAAAATATTAGCAGGAACATATAAAGAAAGGGAACATGAAGTGTTGGATTATCAGAAAGACTGCAATAGTTAATCAAACATTTTCAGTAAAATTATTGCAGCACTCCCTCGTGTACTAAAATCTGTTAACGATGATGACAAACCAAACAATGAGCAGCAGTGATGGTCAGTCACAACAGTGCAGGAGTGATGTGGTGACGGGAGAGTAGAGGAAAGCTCCATTGTGTTAATGGCAACAACAATTAATGACGATAATGAGTGGATAACATCAGTGAGGGACTTATTGTGAGGTGGTGGCAGTGGTGATGGTGGAAATAACAGTCAAGGTCGGTGATGACAACGAAGAATATGGCATCGATTGCAAAATGAATTAAGTATGGAAAGAGGAGGGGGTGTCACAGCAATGATAAAGCTGTGAAGGTGGCAACACAAGATAAGAGATGGCTGTGAGTGGATGGGTGTGTGAGTAGGCGAGAGTGATATGGATAGCAATGACAGGGTATCAAAGTTTCTTGTGATAAAGATATTAATACCAACTAAAGCAATTATACATCACTGGAGATGACGAAAAGGACAACGGCGATGACAACGGCGGTGACGAAGATGACGACGGCGACAACAACGATAACGACAACAACGATAACGACAACGACGATGATGACAACGGCGATGACAAAGACGATGATGAAGATGACAACGACAACGACGAAGATGACAAAGACGATGACGAAGACGACAACGGCGATGACGAAGACGACAACGGCGATGATGAAGATGACAAAGATGACGACGAAGATGACAACGGCGACGACAAAGATGACAATGGCAATGATATTGATGACAATAGCAGTTAAGATAGTGACAACAGATGGTGGTGGAGAAGGTCCTTACCACAATAGTACTGACAACAACAGCATCAACATCAATAATAAAGATAAGAACAATAAGAAAGTATCAGGATTAGGGTTGGTGAGAGAATGAGTATCTAGTTGTAGAAAATCTGCCTCAAATTCCACCTGATTCATGCAAGCATAGAAAAAAGGACATAAAAATGATGACATACATACAAACATATATATACATAGAGAGAGAGATATATACATAAACACACACATATATATGCACACACGGACTGTAGTTTACTATGCAGTAAGGCAAAACTCTAATCCATGTGGTTGGAAAACAAATCTCCAAACCACACAGCCATGCCTGTACTAACAAAACAAAACAAAAAAATAATAATAATAAATGACTGAAAAACTGACCTTGATGGATAAATTCAACAACTTGTTTGAAATCGTTTTCTTTAAACATTCGTGATGTTAGGGCAGGGGTTCCAATACGTATACCGCTGGGTTTCAAGGCAGACTTGTCCCCAGGGCAGGTATTTTTATTGACAGCAATATTTATCTCTTCAAGGATCCTTTCAACAGAGGCACCATCCAATTGATCTGGACGTAAATCCAAAAGAACTAAATGGTTTTCAGTGCCACCTAGCAGGGAAAGAAACAGAAAAACACAGTTAACAAGATGATAATAGTGATGATTGTGATAGTTGTGGTGGTGATGGAGGCAATGATGATCAATCTTTTTTATGGATTCTAGAGAATCCATAAAAATAATTCTGGAATATTAGTCACATCACAAGTAACTTTCAAAGAAAAATCTGGAACTTATTTTCTACAGTTAAATCAACAAAGGAGAAAGAGAATTAAGTGCCATTCCAGATACTTGCCTAAGCTACCATACATTGAGATTGAGCCCAGTACACTGGGGTTGCAAAGCAAACTTCTTAACTGTTCAGCCATGCCATATTGTGCTACACATATTGTATAATGAAGGAGGACTAAATATACAAAATGATAGGATGATCACAGCCTGAACAGATGAATGATCGCAACCTGAGGGTAAACAACAATAGACTGGATAGTATAGTAGAGATATGGGCAACATGCAGCCCACAGGACCCTTCTGAATAGCAGACCTAAATAAAAAAAATTACCTTTAATTTAACTCTAGTAGTGCAGCCTGCTAGATAATGAGTCATGTCTCATGCAGCCTACTTCTCAAATAAGTTGTCCAAGCTTGGCATAGTGATTATACCATGTTCACATGCTCAGCATCCCATATGATTTGTAACACTATGATAGAATATGCAGCATAATTCTCATATAGACAGAGCAATGGAATAACTGAGTAGAGGGATCCATGATTTATGCTACTTCATTCATCTGACTAGCTGCTTATTATAGGTTTGCTCAACCAGAGGTGAACTATGGCTACACAACACTAAAATAAGAGAAACACAAAATATTCATGGATCCAGCTAGTTCTGATTAATGGATTAATCAATAGATAAGAAACATTATTCTCTTCAGTAATGAACATTACTGGGTTCAGTTCAGTCAGTTCTGCTCAAAAAGTAATGCAAATAAAAATATTCATATGTGTAAAATGGTTTGGAATTTAAAAAAAAAGAGATATACCTGTGGCCAGAGTGTAACCTCGTGCTATAAATTCTTCTGCCATTACATGAGCATTACACAGAACTTGCTTTTGGTACTGAACAAATTCTTCTGTTTTAGCTTGCTTCAGTGCAACAGCCAATGCTAGAAAATAATAGAAATATTCCAATATTATCAAGGTTTTGCTGAAAAGTAAAACGAATATAGAAAATAAAAGGTTCAAGTTATTTAGTTTTAACAGTAACAGAGTCCAGCTAAGAAGGATTTGCTAAAAGCCAGCTAAAAAAATAAATTTATACAAAATCAATTTAAAACTCTTTTCCCCATGGCTGAATCATTTAAATCTAATCTTTTAAGAGTTCTGTAATTTGTGTGAAGCACTGCAAAGTGTAAATGATATAAATATTTTTAAGAAGAATATTAAGCACTGCAGATAAGTTCAGCAAAATATGTATGGTGATGCCAATAAAGATTATTATATTTCAGGAAAGCTTCCCAATAATTATATATATATATATATATATATATATATATATATATATATATATATATATATATATATATATATATATGAGAAATCCATTCTAAATTATCTCAATCTCTTCTCCGCTGACATACTACGACGAAATCTCCAAGATGCAGATAAGATAGAGATTTTTATTTATTTACGGCCTCAAACATCTCATACCTTCGCGCTTTAGTCTGCCCTCTATTATTTATCTTGTTTCTCTCCATGAAATTCAATTGAATTCAGTTGTTGTCTTAAATTCATACTTATTCATTTTCTAAGCTTCCTAAATTCATGCTACGTTATATTCTATTCACCTAGAATTCATTGCTCTTTTAAAAATTACGATTTATGCATTGTTGTCTCTCAAATATTTAAAATCTACAATTAAGAGCCCTATCTACTCGCTGACGGTACCTACCCACCCCTACCCATTTTCCTTTATTCAAAAATTCTTATCGCTCCTTAAAATTATGGCTTTTAAGTGTTGATTTCTCAGCCCAAGAATTACAGCGTGATGTGCTGCTTGACTGGTCCCCCCCCTCTCTCTCTCTCTATATATATTATATATATATATATGATGATGATGATGATCTTTTCTCCCGCCATGCCTCTGTCTACCCCTCCATCCTCTCTCTCTCTCTCTCGTAGTTTTTCCTTAAGGTCTTCAGGTTCTGGCTATATATAAATGAGAAATCCATTCTAAATTACCTCAATCTCTTCTCCGCTGACATACTACGACGAAATCTCCAAGATGCAGATAAGATAGAGATTTTTATTTATTTACGGCCTCAAACATCTCATACCTTCGCGCTTTAGTCTGCCCTCTATTATTTATCTTGTTTCTCTCCATGAAATTCAATTGAATTCAGTTGTTGTCTTAAATTCATACTTATTCATTTTCTAAGCTTCCTAAATTCATGCTACGTTATATTCTATTCACCTAGAATTCATTGCTCTTTTAAAAATTACGATTTATGCATTGTTGTCTCTCAAATATTTAAAATCTACAATTAAGAGCCCTATCTACTCGCTGACGGTAACCCGCCCTCCCACCCCCTCCACCGGAAGTGCATTCCTCTGTCATCCTGTCATCCTCGGCTGTCTCCCGGAACCCATCTAGTGGCCTTGGCCATCCTCTCCCCTACCTTTGGGTAGCGCATTAAGTTTGAGAAATGTTTGCAGGTTGTAGGTACTGTTTTGCTCATGAATTCTTCCAATTGCAAGTTTTCTTTTCAGGTACACGACACTGCTTTTCCCCTTCCCAGGCTACAGGCCCACACCCCCAACACCCATACTGTTAGGATTGGCACTCTCAACGTCGGCACGCTGAAAGGTAGATCTGGTGAAATTGTTGAGATGCTTGAACGGAGACGCGTAGATATGTGCTGCATCCAGGAAGTAAGATGGAGAGGAGGTTCTGCGAGGTTCCTCACAGGCAAAGAACACAGGTACAAGATTTTCTGGGCAGGGAACACTGACGGGGTCGGGGGCGTAGGAATACTTCTAGCGGAGAAATGGGTGGATAAGGTAATCGAGGTCGTTAGAGTAAGTGACAGAGTACTTAAGATCAGACTAGTGCTTCATCATAGATTAGCTACTGTCATCTCAGCCTATGCACCTCAACCGGGGCTACCAGATGGTCTGAAAGACCAATTCTATGACACCCTCTTGCAAACTACCTCGTCGACGAGTGACAGGGACCTTCTCTTTGTGGCTGGAGACTTCAACGGTCATGTCGGACGTCGTGCTGGAGGCTTCCATGGCATACATGGAGGCTATGGCTTCGGTTCCCACAACGAGGAGGGAACCAGACTGCTGGAGTTCTGTGATGCAACCGATCTTATGGTCTGCAATACCAACTTCAGGAAACCTGCCAGTCACCTAGTCACCTACCGCTCCGGCAGACACTCTAGCCAAATCGACTACATCCTCGCCAGAAATAGGGAAAGAGGGCGGCTTATAAATGCCAAAACCTACCCTGGCGAAGAATGTACCCCACAACATAGATTAGTAGTTCGCGACTTTGGGATCAAGGCAAAATGGGTGCCCAGAATTAGACAGGCTTGGAGGAGAAGGGTGTGGAAGCTTAAAGACCCTGCAAACGGACAGAGACTTAGAGACAAGTTACTTGAAGCATTTAACGAAATAGAAGGGGATATAGCATCATACAACGTGGAAGACAATTGGAGATTTCTGCGGGTAAACCTGTTGAAAGCCACCGACCAGATTTGTGGGTGGTGTAAGGTCCCCTCCCGACCCAGAGTAACGTGGTGGTGGAACAAGGAGGTAGACAGGGCTATTAGACAAAAGAAACAGGCTTGGAAGGACTGGAAGAACGGTGGTAGCAGGGAATTGTACCAATGTGCCAGAAGGGAGGCTAGGCGACAGGTTTATTTAGCCAGAGGGGAAGCAGATAAGGAAAGATTTGCCAATGTTCTGCGCCGTGAGGACCAAAGACTCGAGGTATTTCGTGTTGCAAGACAGTGTAGGAGAGAGAATAGTGATGTTGTAGGAGAGAAATGTGTTCGCATGGATGATGGTACGCTTGCATTAAATGAGGATGCAAAGAAAGAGGTCTGGAGATGCCACTACGATAGATTGCTTAATAAAGAGAATGAATGGGAGAAAGAGAGCCTGCCGTATGTCGACCCAATAGAGGGACCACCCATCCGAGTTGATAGTACCAGGGTAGATAAAGCAATTAAGAGTATGAAGACCGGGAAAGCCCCCGGCCCATCAGGAATCACTGCAGAGATGCTCAAAATATCTGGCAGTGTTGGCTATAGCCTAGTCACCCGTATTACGAACCAGGTGATACACGAAGGAGTCATACCCAATGACTGGTGTAGCAGCATCATAGTCAACTGCTACAAAGGTAAAGGTGACGCTTTAGATACAAATAATTACAGAGGCATCAAGCTGTTAGATCAGGTTATGAAAGTTACAGAGAGGGTCATAGCCCAACTAATTAGGGAGCGAATCAATTTAGATGAGATGCAGTTTGGGTTCGTGCCAGGTAAAAGCACTACTGATGCCTTATTTCTAGTGAGACAGTTGCAGGAGAAATACCTAGCTAAGGATAAACCTCTGTACCTGGCTTTCGTTGACATGGAGAAAGCCTTTGACAGGGTCCCCCGATCCCTTATCTGGTGGTCAATGAGGAAACTTGGGATAGAAGAATGGTTAGTGAGAGCTGTGCGAGCCATGTACAGAGATGCTGCCAGTAAGGTGAGGGTTGGAAATGAGTACAGCAATGAATTCCGGGTAGAGGTAGGGGTCCACCAAGGCTCCGTCCTCAGCCCCCTCTTATTTATCATAGTCCTCCAGGCAATCACAGAGGAGTTCAAGACAGGTTGCCCCTGGGAGCTCCTCTATGCTGATGACCTTGCCCTAATTGCGGAGTCACTATCAGAACTAGAGGAGAAGTTTCAGGTGTGGAAGCAAGGTCTAGAATTGAAGGGCCTTAGAGTCAACCTAGCTAAAACCAAAATCCTAATAAGTAGGAAGGTAGATAAAACACAAACCCCTTCAGGTAGATGGCCCTGCTCAGTATGTAGAAAAGGAGTAGGTAGTAACTCTATAAGATGTACCCGGTGCAAGCTATGGACACATAAGAGGTGCAGCAACATCAAAGGCAGGTTAACTAGCAAGTTAGTTTTTGTTTGTGGCAGATGTTCAAGTGCAATAAAGACTGTAAACAAACAGGAAACAACTTCTATCTCATTCCAGGGTGAAAAACTAGAGGTAGTCGATAGCTTCCGCTATCTGGGCGACCAAGTTAGTAGTGGGGGTGGGTGCGCTGAAAGTGTAGCTGCTAGAATAAGAATAGCCTGGGCAAAGTTTAGAGAGCTCTTACCCCTGCTGGCGACAAAGGGACTCTCACTCAGAGTAAAAGGCAGACTGTATGACGCATGCGTACGAACAACCATGCTACATGGCAGTGAAACATGGGCTGTAACTGCTGAGGACATACGTAAGCTCGCAAGGAATGAAGCCAGTATGCTCCGTTGGATGTGTAATGTCAATGTGAATACCCTTCAGAGTGTAAGTATCTTGAGTGAAAAGCTGAACATTAGAAGCATCAGTTGTGGCGTGCAAGAGAGACGATTGCGCTGGTATGGACATGTGGTGAGAATGGATGAGGATAGCTGCGTGAAAAAGTGCCACACCCTAACAGTTGAGGGAACCCGTGGAAGAGGTAGGCCCAGGAAGACCTGGGCTGAGGTGGTGAGGCAAGACCTTCGTACATTGGGCCTCACCGAGGCGATGACTACTGACTGAGACCTTTGGAAATGTGCTGTGCGTGAGAAGACCCGGCAAGCCAAGTAAGATCGTTGCCAGTGCCCCTGGACTGGTTCTTGTGCGGGTGGCACATGAGATGCACCATTTTGAGCGTGGCCGTTGCCAGTACCGCCTGACTGGCTCCCGTAGGATTTTCAAGCGAGATCGTTGCCAGTGCCCCTGGACTGGCTTGTGCCGGTGGCACATAAAAGACACCATTTCGAGCATGGCCGTTTTCGTGCGGGTGACACGTAAAAGCACCCACTACACTCTCTGAGTGGTTGGCGTTAGGAAGGGCATCCAGCTGTAGAAACTCTGCCAAATCAGACTGGAGCCTGGTGTTGCCATCCGGTTTCACCAGTCCTCAGTCAAATCGTCCAACCCATGCTAGCATGGAAAGCAGACGTTAAACGATGATGATGATGATGATGATGATGATGATGATGATGATGATGATATATATATATATACAAGCTTGACAATTTATTGTTTTCACAACATGAAACTATTAGTAGCTCAAATTTAAATCCTGTGAATATTAAATGACATTTCACACTAGATAAAATACTTTTTTGTTGATCCTAACAATAACAGAAAAGTAAATTATATATGTAAACCAATAATTATTTTAGCAATGTTTTTTTTTTTCTTTTAATCCTTTTATTGCAAACACAACTTAAGAACACTCCGTGTTCTATCAGACAAGTTTCCTTGAAGTGATCTGAATTAAAACCTCCCATTAAAATATCAAGTTCATTTATGTTCCAAACACCAGCTTAATAATGACAAAATTATTTTGATCAAATCTTCATTATTTTCAAAACTGACAGATACAAAGTCAAGTACATTTCAAGAGAAATATAGCAAGAAAAGGGCTAAATTCTTACCTCCAATTTGGTGATTATGTGGGCCTCCTTGTAAACCAGGAAATATAGCTTCATTAATCTTCTTCTCGAGGTCGTACATAACCTTGTTGCCATTTTTAAGGACTTTTCGAACACCTGATGAATAAATACATTCCATTAGGATAAAGCTGTCACACTTATTTCAAAGATTTGGATAGAATATTTAAAATATAAAAAATACCATACAAGTTTTTGAAATACACAATTAGAAAAAATGATACTTGATAAATTAAACAACAAGAACATACAGATATATATATATACACCATAAAAACTCATGTAATTTACACACTTTTTCCGCAAAAATAAACTTTAGCGGGTGCATAAATTACACAAGTAGATCGTTACCATAATTTTTTTTTTTATTCTTTTTGTTGAAAAAAAATGTACAAAACATAAAAATTCATACCAGAAGTTGACTCATTTAATGTCAGAATAGGTTTTCACAGAAAAAATAATGGCTTAAATACGCATAATGAAGTTGACTTTTATTTATGCTGGATAGTATAATGCTTACTTTTTCTGCATTAATTTACTAAAACCATTAAATGGTTAACTAGTTTTTGAAGTCTGACGTTCATGCTGGTAAACATGGTCTGGTCATATTTTACATTGCTTGGAGTTTCTACTTATCGCAATGGAGCACATATTTAATTTCTCCTTTGCAGTAAACAATTCATAAGTTCTGCTCACACTGACAATAACGGTAATGAAAATTTTAAAGTTTGCTTGACATCTTATAAGTGTGAAAGGGATTAAAATTTCGATATTCCGTATCAAAGGTTCCGACAAGAATAGGCAGAAAAGATTTCTGTTTACATAATCAGTTTGACTGGTCACCTTCCTCTGTTGGTTGAGTAAAGTGTCATCCAAGCTGATGTTTATTGGTAATTAAACTTAATTTGCAATACCTGTGAGTATTTATCAGCTTTGTTTTTGCTGGTAATTGTTATCAACAACTTTTCCTGTGAACGTGATTTGAGAAGACATACAGCAGTATGCTAAAGATCGGGCATAATCTCTTGTGGGCAAGAAATGTAAAATAGAGTCTATTATAAACAACACAAACACTTTGTAATTTAATAGCTTTCAATGTGATACCTGTCAAACAGAAATTATTTTTATTTAATGAAAATTTAATAAAATCTAATCATAAGTAAGTGAAATTATGTTAAATACAACTAGATTGAAAACCTTTTTTCCCTGGGTATATCAGCAATTCTGAAAACTTTTAGGCGTGAATTTTACAAGTAGAAACTTTTTTTAACAAATTTTATCCTCAAAATCACCTGCGTAAATTACACAGGTGCACAAATTACATGGTGTGTATATATATATATATATATATATATATATATATATATATATTAGTTGCCAATACAGCCTGGCTGGCCCTTGTGCCGGTGGCATGTAAAAGCATCCACTACACTCTCAGAGTGGTTGGCATCCAGCTGTAGAAACCTTGCCAGATCAGATTGGAGCCTGGTGCAGCCTTCTGGCTTGCCAGTCCTTAGTCAAACCGTCCAACCCATGCCAGCATGGAGAGCGGACGTTAAACGCCGATGATGATGATTGGCAAAATGAATGAACGTGTGTGTGTGTGTGTGTGTGTGTGTGTGTGAATGAGTGAGTGAGTGAGTGAGTGTGTGTGTGTGTGTGTGTGTGTGGCAAATTCAAATTACGATGAAAGTAAACAAACAAGCAAAATTTGCTTTAGAAGCATTGATATGTTTTAGAAAGTTAAAGAAGTGGTTTTAAAATCTCAAACACAGGATAATGCTAATAATGTAGCCTGAACAGGATAAGCTACCCCTATTTTGCAGAAAAAGTGTTGGCGGCTATATATATATATATATATATATATATATATATATATATATATATATATATATATATTATACACATATATATATTTAGCAGAAGTAAGGCGGTGAGCTGGCATTATCATTAACACGCCAGGCAAAATGCTTAGTGGCATCTCGTCTGCCTTCATGTTCTGAGTTCAACTTCCGCAAAGGTCGACTTTGCCTTTCATCCTTCCGGGATTGATAAAATAAATACCAGTCGAGCACTGGGGTTGACAGAATCAACTTTCCCCGAATCAACTTTCCCCGAATCAACTTTCCCCGAATCAACTCTCCCCAAAATTGCTGACCTTGTACAAAAATTTGAAACCAATATTTAGCAGAAGTAACAAAGTGACTCAAGGTCTGAGAGTTTCGTGCACTGGCACATATATACAGGGTGAGGTGAATAAACTGTCGTCTAAATTACACAAAAATGAAAATAACACTGACATCTCATTTTAACAGATATATTTACCAAAATTACATAAAAATATCTTGTAATACTAAAAGCTATATTATTCAATAAAATTGCCTTTGGCTTCAACCACTGCCTCCAGATAATTTTGGAATCTCCTGCAACTCTTCTGGACAGTCGGCTTAGGTTGGTGAATGCTGCCATAATCCTTGCCTTCAGTTCATCTTTGGTGCTACAAGGAGTTTTGTTGGTCTCTCGCTCAACTGCTCCCTACACATAATAATCAAGGAGGTTGCAGTCTGGGGAGTTAGGTGGCCAGCTGTTAGGGGTGATGTGGTCACAGAAATTGTCTGACAGCCATGACTGGGTTCTCCTGCTTGCGTGGCATGGTACAGAGTCCTGTTGCCAGACATAGGGTCTTCCAGCAGCCACCCTCTTGACACAGGGCAGCACTACTTCTTCCAGGTACTTGACAATGTGATAGACTGTACTGACATGGTAATGGACGCAATCAACCACCTTGGAGGTATCAGTGTTGATGGAGATGTGATTCTGAGCCAGAAGGAAAGGGCTGTGACATCAGCGCTCAAGGGACTTGAGAGAACAGGAAGGGGTGAGAGAGGAAGTGAAGGAAGGAAAACCAGGGTCATCCTCCTTTGCCTTGGGTGCTCATGACAAACAGACATGAGGCGAGCAAGCTGACAGGGACATGCTCAAGAACATGTTCCTATCAGTATCATGCTATAGTGTCATGTTCTTCCATAAACAACCTTGCCTGGACTTGTGCCTAGGAGGGTAACTTTCTAGGTGCAATCCCATGGTCAGTCATGACCGAAGGGGGTCTCAGCAGTAGGCTGTGTCACATGATAAAGGAACATGACATTTTATTTTTCAGTCTGATTGACTAAAAAAACATACGCCACATTTCAGATAGGTTGCAATCTTATTATTCCATACATTTGCCTCTCTAGAGTTTCTGGAGATTTCTGAAGAAAACACTGAATGCAACCACTTTCTTCCAAATTAGAAGCAAAATAGCCAATAAGCTATGGCATAGGGCTTTCAAATCAAATCTGAAATGGGTAGTTTTTTGTATCTATGGACAATACACTTAATGTTATATAACCCTGACTTATTCATTCTACTACTCACTCAGTTTCGAAAAATAGGCACTAGAACATCTGATAATATCCCAAAAGACTGGTATCAAAGAAAATCTACTTGGAACTGGAGCTAAGCGCCAAAGCTTAACACTTTCAATACCAACCCACCTGAGACCACACATGGGTTTTATGATACAAACTTTCGGTCTTAACACTTCTGTTACCATATTTTTGTTGAAATGCACTGTCTTTGTTTCAATTAATTTTAAAAGTAATGAAGGAATTTAGTAAAATATCTTTGTTATTATGAAACTGGTGTTTAGAACATAATCTAACATGAAATTTGTACCATAAAAACAATGGTGGTTTCAGGTAGGTTTGTATCAAAAGGGTTAAAGTGTTCTAAATTAAAATCCAATATCAAAATTTTTTGTTAACTGATATTCCAAACAGTTTAATAATGACAAAATTATTTTACTAAATTCATTACTTTCAGAATTAACTGAAAGACAGTGTATTTCAACAGAAATATGGTAACAAAAGGGTTACAAAGAAACCACAAGATTTTAAAGATTTACAAAAGTAAACTATACATATTCTTCATTCAAGCATGCTAAAAATTCCATAGAAATTTTAGAAGAAATTAAAGAAGTGATGCTACAGATTAAGATGTTAGATGACTGCAGGGTGCTGCCATTAAATAAAATTGTTGAAAAACACTGCATTAAATCAGTAGTGATGAAAGTGCAAGGTGTTCTCTGAATAAAATGTGTAAAAGCAAGTCTTGTTTCATTATTAGTTGGTTATTTTTGGCCTGAGGCTAAACAATACAATGTATTTATATAATATGACAATTGCTGGTTTATCAGCGAAACTAATTAAAGACAACTAACTTCTTAAAATATTCCTGCAAATCAAAATCTGAAGTGTTCAAAGAAAATATTCATTCATGCCAAAAGGAAACTTGAAGTAAAGAAGAACTACATCATTATCAATATCTTAACCATGATCATCATCATTAGTACTACCACCACCACCACCACTCAATTACAACCACTACCACCATCCCCACCAGCTTCAATAGTAGTAACTTGCATATTTTTTAAATCCACTATGCTACCATATAATCACACACACATACAAACGCTATATGCATGCATGCAAGTATTCTGCACACACTGACACACACAAGCATGCATGTAAACGTTTTTCACACACACAAGTTATTTTCTTTATATTTTATTCTTTTCAACTGAGGTTTTCTTTCAACTTTTTAAGTACTTTTTTCTTTTCCCTCATTAAACAAACGAACTACAAAGAGGCGGCAGATGTAGAATGCCACATAAAAAAAGAAGTAATTCTAGTTTTTATTTTTAACAAAACTAAAAGAATGGCTACCAATTCGACAACTAACAGTGGAACATTGGTAAAGTGGTTGAGTAAGTAGAATTCTGAACAAAGTTCAAGGTTCAAATCTGTTGGAAGCATTTTAATCATCAACACTATCATTTAATGTTTGTTTTCTGGTGACATGTAAGAGGCACTCATGCTGTGGTAACATGTAAAAGGCAACCGTGCTAGTGACACGTGAAAGGCACTCAGTACACTTTATGGAGTGGTTGGCATTAGGAAGGCCATCTAGCTGTAGAAACTAAGCCAAAACAGACTGGAGCCTGGTACATATCTCTGGCTTACCAGTTCCAGTCAAACTGTCTAACCCATGCCAGCATGGAAAACAGACATTAAATGCTGATGGTGATTCCATGTTCACATGGGCTGGATGGTTCAGCAGGATCCAATGAACCAGAGGACTGCACTGAACTCAGATATTTGCTTTGGCATGGTTACTATGGCTAGATACCGTTCCTAATGCCAACCATTTACTATGCTTATTTCATGATGTCAACACTAGTGAGTTCACCATGCAGCCTACAAAACGAAGATCCTCTTGGACTGAGTGGGGGTGCACTACTGAGTGAGGTGGTTTTGCACAGTGTGTTGAGAAGTTAAAGTATGGCAGATGGACAGGAGCAAGGGCCTTGCTGTAGAGGAGACACATAGCTACCCCAGTAAGAAAAGTAGAAAGGAATGAAGATGTGGGTTTAGGATGTACATTCATGGTACAAGAAGGTTGATAAAGAGAGAATAGGGACTGATAATTGAGGATGGTTGGGTGGGTAGATTCACAAGAATGTGAAAGGAGAATGATTGACAGAGATGGGGATAGAACGCAGTGAATGGTAAATATGGGTGGAGGCACATTCAAGAGTGAATCTCAGTTTGAGAGGAAAGGTAAAGGAACAGAAAAGTGGGTCAAGAAAGAGAAGGTGATAGTGGGCATTACACAAAAGGGAAGAGGAAAAACAACATTTAATGTCTTTGTTCCATGCAGGCATGATTTTGACAGTTTAACATAATCCAACAGACCCAAGGATTGCATCATGCCCCACTATCTGCTTTAACATGTTTTCTATGGCTGGATGCCCTTCCTAACACTAACCACTTTACAGCATGTACTGGATGCTTTTTTTTTTTTGTGCCACCTGTGCTAATGAGGTCACCATGCTGGAATGATGTGAAATGGAGGAGACGCAAGATGTGCAATAACAGATACAGAGGTCAGAAGCAGACGGAGATCTAAGAAAAACAAATTATAAAAAGACATTTTTTAAGGGCTGGTGCAATACAAATAATGAAAATAAATTGGCTGTTCAAATCCTGCCAAGATCAACATTGTTTTTTATCCTTCGAGGGTCAATAAAATAAAATACCAGTCAAAACCATAACGTATCCAAGATATGAAGGAATAATAATAAAAATACTAAACTTATATCTCCATCCACTATATTCTTCAATTCAGTACTGGTTCTAGACAATACAGTAATCCCTCAACTATTGCAGGTGTTACGTTCCAAAACCCCTGCGATAGGTGAAAATCTACTAAGTAGAAACAGTACTGTATATTTTTTTTATCATTTTTATAATTTATATATATTCATTTTTTTTATTTTTATACATTTAAGCTTTTAAAAACTCACCCCACACTCTTAGGAGTACCCGTATCTTTTCTTATTTTGCATGTCGAGGAGTCTCACCATCTCTGCACTTGGGTTCACAGCCAGAAGCCTCAGAAGGTGCAGAACGTTTGGGAGACATCGTAGGGCTTAAATTCAAAATTTTACACACAAATGCAAAACATCACACACTCACCTCCCAAGTTTCGTTTTCAATACAGTATGTGTGATTCTGTGTTTACTCATCTACAGTACACTACGTATTTTCTTTTAATATATTTTAATTAATGTATTATACATTGCAGTACAGTACTGTATTTTTTATTTATTAATTTATAGATTTTTTAAGCATGAAAATGCTTATTTTACCACAGAATTAATTCAAATCTAAACAAATAAACCTGTAATATATTGAGGAGTCTGCAATATAAATTTACATATATTAGCCAGAAAAATCTGCAATATACTGAGGGCACGATAGGTGAACTGCAATATGGCAAGTGATTACTGTAATCGCAGAAATCATAGTACCTATTCCCAACAGCTAAATAAACCAAAGCATGTAAATCTGCTGTAAACTATGTAAAGACATGCAGCTGCAACCAGATGAATACCTTGTGTCAGATGAATACCTTCTGTCATATCTTGAATGTATTGCTTCTTTGGGTATCAACACACTAAAATTACAGCAAGAAGCCCACAAGATTATTCACCATCTTTCCAACAACTGGTTACCTTTTTAAATTCAATATCTCTGGCACTCATAGACAAAATCAAAGCATGAAAAAAAACAGTACAGCATCCATTTGTGTCAATTGTTAGCTTTTAGGAGACAACATCCTTCAAAAATTCTATGCTCCCCAAACTTTGCCAAAACTACTTCTGACATGCCAATGTATACTTTCCTTTTTAGGGCTCTTTTACTGTTCACTTTTCTGTCTTTTTGTTCAATTCTGTGTACTCTGCATGTACTTCTAGCTTTCATTGCTATCTTATTTACTTATGTCTGCTTTCTGGCTTTCTATCTCCTCTTTTATACTTTTCTGAAACTAGCTAGCAGAATAGTTAGCATACTAGACAAAATGCTTAGTGGCATTTCTTCTGATTATTCTTTCTGAGTTCAAATTCTGCCAAGATTGACTTTGCCTTTCATCGTTTCAGGGTCAATGAAATAAGTACCAGTCAAGTACTGGGATCAATATAATTAAGCAGCCCGTCCCCGAAAATTTCAGGCCTTGTACTTGTAATAGAAAAGATTATTATTATTAAGGTGGTGACCTGGCAGAATTGTTAGCACATTGGACAAAATGCTTAGCAGTATTTCACCCAACCATACATTCTGAGTTCAAATTCTGCTAGGGTCATCCTTGCTTTTCGTCCTTTCGAGGTCAATAAAATAAGTACCCATTGAGCACTGGGGTCAATGTAATCGACTTACCCGCTCCCCAGAAACTGCTGGCCTTGTGCCAAAATTTGAAACCATTATTACTATTTGCCCAACCAATTTGACATTTGTCCTTCCTCTATGCCCCACAAGCAACACATTTTCCAATCAATCTTTCACAAACTGCAACCACCCAGAACTCACATTTTCCCTTGAGATAGTAATTGGCAGATAACTCAAGTAGAAGAGTAACTCCAAAAGATCTTGTATAAGCTCTGCATTTTGCCTGTCTTCCTTATAATAAACTGCAAAATCAGGAGTGGAAACCAGAAAGAAAACAGAAACTCACCTTTTCTGTAAAAAATCATCCCTGATCGAGGACCTCTGAGGGATTTGTGTGTTGTAGTAGTAACAATATCACAATGTTCAAAAGGACTAGGAACCACACCAGCAGCCACCAAGCCACTGATGTGTGCCATATCTGCCATCAGGAGACAATCAACAGCATTGCTGATCTTCCGAAACCTGGCATAATCAAGATGTCGGGAGTAACAGCTTACACCTAGAAATAACAAAACAAATGATAGTTATATTGTGTGCACGAGTCTGTGTCCGTTTGCACATGTAAGTGTGCATACATATGCATGAATTTGCATGGTAGTGTACATGCATGTATATGAGTGAATATGCATGCATGCATGCAAGTACAAGAGCAAGTGTGCAAGCCTTTGTGAGTATGGGTGTCAGTAAATGAATATGTGAGATCGAGCGAGTGAGTGAATGCACGAGACCAAGCAAGTGAGACCAAGCGAGTGAGTGAACGCATGAAATCAGGTGAGTGAATGCATGAGATCGAGTGAGTGAATACGTGAGATCGAGTGAGTGAATGTGTGAGGTCGAGTGAGTGAATATGTGAGATCAAGAGAGTGAATGTGTGAGGTCGAGCAAGTGAGTGAACGTGTGAAGTCGAGTGAGAGTAAATGCATGAGATCCAGTGAGTGAATGCGTGACATTGAGTGAATGCGTGACATTGAGTGAATGCGTGACATTGAGTGAATGCGTGACATTGAGTGAATGCGTGACATTGAGTGAATGCATGAGAGTGAGTGAGTGAATGCATGAGAGTGAGTGAGAGAATGCATGAGAGTGAGTGAGAGAATGCATGAGATCAAGTGAGTGAGAGAATGCGTGAGATCGAGTGAGTGAGAGAATGCGTGAGATCGAGTGAGTGAGAGAATGCGTGAGATGAAGTGAGTGAGAGAATGCGTGAGATGAAGTGAGTGAGAGAATGCGTGAGATGAAGTGAGTGAGAGAATGCGTGAGATGAAGTGAGTGAGAGAATGCGTGAGATCAAGTGAGTGAGAGAATGCGTGAGATCAAGTGAGTGAGAGAATGTATGAGATCAAGTGAAAGAATGCGTGAGATCGAGTGAGTGAGAGAATGCGTGAGAGTGAGTGAATGCATGAGAGTGAGTGAATGCATGAGTGTAGGGTGCATCAATGTATATGGATAGAACTGCTAAACAGATTTCAATAAATATAATTCATCAAAGATGAATTTTTTTATATTGTGCCCGGTTGAACAGCTGGTTTTGTTCATTAATTTCTGTAAAAAATGTTTATTTACTAGTTTTAAAGTGAAAGAGAGAGAGAGAGAGAGATAAAGAGAGGGTGAGTGAAGGGGTGTGTTGTCACATATATGTACATACATAAATATGCGTACATCTTTTTTGTATGTATGTATGCGTACGTGAGAGAGGGGGGGGGGGGTGACACTCAGACGTCACTATCTCTCTCACACACATACCTACAAAAATGGTGTGTGCATATGTATTTATGTATGTACGTATACATGACAACACACCCCTTCACTCACCCACTCTCTAAAGCTTCCATTTATAAAAAAATCTCACTTGCTTAGTAAATATTTCTTTAGCGAATGAAAACTTGAAATTAAAACATGAAAACAGAGAGTGAGACTTCGCAAATGAAAACGGAAAATTTCATCTGCAGCGAATTAATATTGTTTAGATAGTTGCTACGTCAATACTGGAAGTTGATGTTGAAAAACCTTTTTAAAGAAGTGAATCATATATATAAAGCAATATTTATTTTTAATAAAAAAATAAAATGAAGAATGTATCTGAGGTCAAATTATTTATGCATCCCAAGAATGGAACCAATTCGCGCAGCCGTTTTCATGTGAAAAGCAAATACACACACACAGAGGTCTATTTTATATAATAGATATAGTGCTATGTATGTATTTGTGTATATATATATATATACATATATATATATACATATATATACAAACAACTTCCACAGAAAAAGTATTGAGAATGATATCTCAAGCACTCTCACCACCATTCCTCTAAGAAATGTTCTATGAAGATGTGCTAGCACTGGTTATAATCTTTTAAAATGGTTTCTTTGTCTCTTAAACAACAATCACAGATTCCCAAATCTCTTGTCAGTTTTGGATGATTTGAGAAATAATGAAAAGATTTGATATACAGAAAATAATAATGCACACAGGTGTGTGTGCGTACATAGACACACACACACACACCTGCGTGCATTATTATTTTCTGTATATCAAATCTTATCATTATTTCTCATTATCAGCGACATCATTTTAATGTCCACTTTTCCATGCATCAGGCAACATGCATCAAAGTAGGATTACCCTTCTTGATACTAACACTTAGAGGCTTCCAAGTGAAGGTAATATTTCCCCATAGTCAAACATGTTTGCATGGGGAATAGAAAAGAAACTACACCACTTATATGATAGTGAATAAATAAGCATTACACTTGACTGAGTAATCTGAATGCTAAATGGTTAAGACAAGGAAACACATTGTTCACTTATAAATGTATATATCTATATAAGTGTATGTATGTACGTGTGTGTCTGTGTGTACACACACACACACACACACACACACACACACACACAACAGGTTTCTTTTCAGTTTCCATTTACCAAATACACTCAAAGATTTGTTTGCCCCAGGGATATAGAAGACACTTGCCCAAGTGCCATGTAGTGGAACTGAATCCAAAGTCATGTGGTTAGTAATCTTACATAGACTAAAACATGAACCCAGATACACACATGATAGGCTTCCAAACAGTTTCTATTTACCAAAAACACTTCCCTAAATGTGGTGTGCAGTGAGATTAAAAACAAAACCAACATGTGGTTGCAAAGCAAGCTTGCTAACCACACAGCTAAGCCAGCACTTAATAGATCTCTGCATGTGTAGTGAAACAGTTTCTGCAATAAACACACACTTCATTTTCGAGGCTTTAATGAAGCTATAAGGTGATGCACAAGCACTCAGATCTGAGTGCACTGCACCTTATAGCAGGAACAGCTGTAAGCTAATGTAGTCGATTACATAATTCCTGTTCTCTTGTGATTCCATAAATTTTATTTTACACTCTGTACTCAACTGATACTTTATTCTGAAGCATATGTATATTGAGTTCTAACACTGTGTTGTTAGTACTGCTATACCAAAGCAAAATCAGCGTGCGTGCGTGCGTGCGTGCGTGCGTGCGTGCGTGCGTGCGTGCGTGCGTGCGTGCGTGCGTGCGTGCGTGCGTGCGTGCGTGCGTGCGTGCGTGCGTGCGTGCGTGCGTGCGTGCGTGCGTGCGTGCGTGCGTGCGTGCGTGCGTGCGTGCGTGCGTGCGTGCGTGCGTGCGTGCGTGCGTGCGTGCGTGCGTGCGTGCGTGCGTGCGTGCGTGCGTGCGTGCGTGCGTGCGTGCGTGCGTGCGTGCGTGCGTGCGTGCGTGCGTGCGTGCGTGCGTGCGTGCGTGCGTGCGTGCGTGCGTGCGTGCGTGCGTGCGTGCGTGCGTGCGTGCGTGCGTGCGTGCGTGCGTGCGTGCGTGCGTGCGTGCGTGCGTGCGTGCGTGCGTGCGTGCGTGCGTGCGTGCGTGAAAGCTGGTGAATACCCAAGAAGAAAGGTTCATTTTCCGTAAGAAATCTTCTGTGATGTAAATATTTGAAAATATTTGGGTGCACATGTATTTATGTTTTCTTCTTCTTTGCATGTTGATTAAAAGCAAAGTCACTCTTCATATGAAATGGCATCTGTTTACAGTCTTCTGACCAATGAGTTCTTTCTGTCCTAAGAACTAAGAGGAATATTACCTCTCATGGAAATGGGAAGAACATTAAACCCTAGGAAAAAACTGCTGCCACAAGTTTCACCTGACTTGTGCAATCATAGAAAAGTGCACATTAAGTGCAGGCATGGCTGTGTTATAGGAAATTTGCTTCCCACCTACGTGGTTCCGGATTCAGTCCCACTGTGTGGCACATTTGGCAAGTGTTTTCTACTATAGCCTCAGGCCAACCAAAGCCTTGTGAATGAATTTGGTAGACAGAAATTAAAAGAAGCCCATTGTATATATATCTCATTGTGTGTGTGTGTGTATGTGTGCACATGTGTCTTTCAATCTGTGTTCGTCCCCCATCACTACTTAACAGTGTTGATTTTTTAACATCCCTGTAAATTAGCAGTTTGGCAAACAAGACTGATAGAATAAGTACCAGGCTTAAAAAAACAAGGCTGTGCCCCAGCGTAACAGCAGTCTAATGACTGAAACAAGTAAAAGATTAATACAATGATGATGGCATGCATTCTTATTTGTATGTGTAGTTAGATATAAACGTGCTTGTGTGTTTGTTAGAAATCATATGTGTACACATTTTTGTGTAGACAACGTGACACAACTCTCACATATAGGCTCAAAATAATATTAGAAATATTAAACACAAAAGGAACCTAATATGACTTTCATATTTTACTCTATGGATGGATTTAATATTTGTACAAGCTCAAGCTATTTCTCATACATTTTGTAATATAAGCTTGTTGAGAAATAGTTATTAACTATGGGATATTTGCTCTGCTTATTTCTATTAGCCATGGTTTATTTTGGCACTGTGTGTGTGTTGTATGTATATAAAACTAACTCTATATATATATATATATATAAGAATAAACACATCTATATAAGAAATATTCTCATATATCATAAGCATAACTAGTTTGGAACTTCACTTTCCCACTGCATTGCCAGCACTTTAGCCTGGGAAAGATTTAGTCAAATAAATTTCCCCCCATCCTCCAGTATTTAAGGCTGATACTTATTCTATCGGTCTTTTGCCAAATTTCTGAGTTACAGGGATATAAACAAACCAACACTGGTTGTCAATCAGTGGTGTGGCTTCTTTCAGTTTCTCTGTGTGTGGCTTCTTTCAGTTTTTTTTTTGGGGGGGGGGGGGGAAGACTCCTTGCCTTCACTATGCACGATGGTTGTAAATGAATGTCAATGTCATGAAAGCTGTCTTTTGTTTCCAATCTTCCGTGTAAACATGTCTGGTCATGGGGAAATATAACCTCACAGGTGAGGGTTGGTGACAGGAAGAGCATCTGGCTGTAAAAAATGTGCTTTGAGAAATTTTATTCGACCCATGTAAACATAGTAATGTGGACATTATAACAATGATAATTGTGTGTGTGTGAATCATTCTTTTCACATCATCATCATTTAACATCTATATTCCATGCTGGCATGGGTTGGACGGTTTGCCTGAATACTGGAGGGCTGCACCAGGTTCCAATCTGATTTGGCATACTTTCTACGGTTGGGATGCCCTTCCTAATGCCTACCACTCCAAGTGTGTAGTGGATGCTTTTTACGTGCCACTAGCTCGGGTGCCAGTTATGAAATATCAGCACCAGCCACAACTACAATCTCATTTGGTTTGACAGGTCTTCCCAAGCACAGCATATTGCCAAAGGTCTTGGTCACTTGTTACTGCCTTTGTGAGACATAAAGTTCAAATAGTGCTTTTTACTTGCCACTAGCATGGGTACCAATTACATGACACTGGCATCGGCCATGACACATGTTGTAATTATAAACAAGCAATATTGTTTGTTTCCAATCTTCCATGAAAAGTATGTCTGGCCATGGGAAATATTACCTTGTTTCATAACAGATGCGAGTTGGTGTCAAGAAGAGAATCCAGCTATAAAAAATTTACCTCAACAAATTCCATCTGACCCATGCAAGCATGGAAAAGTGGATGAGAAACTGATGATGATGAACATCAAATCTCCAGCATTGCTGAATTTTGCTTCGTGTGATAATGATGATGTTGATATATCTTCTGCAATACATTGTAATTATCAATATTCCAATATGACGCATTGCTAAAAGATGAGGTACGTTCTGTAGAAAACAGTCTCCATGATAAATTAGCTCATTTGCTTCATTAAAGCTATGTCATTAATTTGGTTAGCTAATACAGAAATATGTACTTAATATAATTAATACAGTACCAATAGTGGTTGGGTTGAGAATATAATAAATATATATATTCAACAAATGCCTGGTGAATGAATTTGGTTATTGGGGAAACTGTTCAGAAGCACAGCATGTGTGTGTACATATGTGCATGTATACAGGTGCATGTGCATGCATGTATATTTTCATGGGTGTGTATGTGTGTGTGCATGCATATTTTCATGTACATGCATGTATATTTTCATGTGTGTGCACCAACAATTATGTGCATGTCCAAGTGCACATGTGCATGTATCTGTATTTCTTGCCACTTGATAACTGGGTATATGTCTGTCACTTGGCAGTTTGGCAAAGAGAGACTGAGAAAATAAGTATCAAACTTAAAAATCTATAAGCATAAGTATTGAAATGATTGATTAACACCCCACCCAAGGCAATGCTCCAGAATAGCTGTAGTTGAATGACAGTAAAAGAATGAAAGCATGGATTTGTGTGGTTAAAAAGTTTACTTCCCAATTACAAGGATTTCAAGTTCAGTCCCATTGCTTGGCACTCTGGACAAGTATTTTCTACTTAGAGTCTCAGGCTGACCACAGCTTTATGACTGGATATGATAGTCTATTGTTTTCCATCAATTTTTTAACATCCACTTTTCCCTGCTTGCATGGATCAGACAGAGTTTAATGAGGCAGATTTTCTGTGATTGGATACCCTTCTTGATGTCAAACCTCACTTGTTTCCAAGCAAGGTAATATTTCTCTAAGACCAGAGCAAAAAAAAAACAGATGCTAAGCAAACAGTAAAAAGCACCCAACACACAGTGTAAAGTGGTTGGTGTTAGGAAGGGCATCCAGCCATAGAAACCAAGATAAGTCAGACTGGTGCAATTCTCCTGACTGCCAACTCAGGTCAAACTGTCCAACCCATGCATGGAAAACAGAGGTTAAATAAAATTTTTAAAAATAAAAAATAAAAAAAGACACCTGTACATACCAGCAACAATAAGCATTGGATTGAAGAGATGTGCATTAGTTTCAAGTGCATCATAATCAATGAGTCCAGACACAGGGTTCACTTTGTAAGGGAAGGACTCAAAGAACACCGATGTAGCAGAGACTTTTCTCTTGTTGGTCATGAAACCATGGCTTAGATGTCCTCCATCAGGCAAATGAAGTCCCATGATTCGACCATGGGGCCCAACAACACCAGTGTACACAGCAAAGTTGGCAGGACAACCTGACAAGGGCTGGACGTTGACACCCCATTCCTCAGGGTTCAGTTTGAAAACTTCTAAAGCTCGCTTCTGACACAAACTCTCTACTTGGTCAATGATTTCATTACCACCATAGTACCTGGCAAAGAGAAAGGACATCTTTAATCTTTTTTTGACACCAATCCATCTGAGACCAACCATCATTCATTCTATCATACAAACTTCCTAATTTAAAATGTTCTACATCAAAACCTTCCACCAAAATTTCATGTTAATTTATGTTCCAAACACTAGCTTAACAATGACAAAATTATTTTATTAATTTATTATTTTCAAAAACAGCCAAAGCAAAGTCAGTGTATTTCAAGAGGAATATGGTAACAAAAAGATTCAATATGTTGAAAAGGAAAGGAGTCTCTGGCTATAAGAGTTGACCATGTTTCTTCACTGAATTCATAAACCTGGGCAAAGATTTGGAGGAAAACTGGCAAGTTGCCCAACAATGCATGCCAAAGCTGTTGTCCAAGGAAACAAACTGCTTTAGAGTCAATATAACCTGATACCAGTGTTACAATGGTAATGCTGGTGTTGCTAGCAGAAAGCAATGGGATGGCACTGATACTAAAGGACATCTCTCCTCACCCCCTGACAGTTCCACCAAACCTGGATTGGTATTTTTTTTTATCAACCCTGAAAAGATTAAAATCAAATCCAACCTCTGGAATTTGAACCTAGAGCAAAGTGAGTCAGAAGAAATACCACAAAGCATCCCATGCTCTAACAACTCAGTCAATATGCCATCTTAAATATGTAGAGAGAGTTTGAATAAGTTTGCAGGCTTTTAGCAAATCAGCTGCTAAACATCAAAACTTTAATAAGTAACAATGAATCCAATTAAAGATTTCAGTAAAATATAAATTTATATTTTAAACCAGATTTTATATATTTTTAAATAAATATAATGCTTGACAACAACAGAGAGAAGGAAACTAAGGTGTTGTAAAATTCATTAATTCCCCCAACAATTGTTAAGTTATCTGAGTGAAATGATACAGCTATAACAGGGAGAGAAACCTCCATCTCAATATGTTATGGACTACAAATCATCTTTCTTCAAATACACACAAACACATACATACATGTACACATATACACATCAGTTACTAGCCATTTCCACAATAGTGAATTCTGTCAACTTTTCAATCCCATAATGTTATGTAAAAAGTTACACATCTGATGATTTGACAATGAGTTTTGATTATGCAATTATATTATGTAACCAATAATCAGTGTTAATGAAACATACATAAGACAGTGTAACTAAATATTTCATTTTATATACTATACAGACGTGTGTGTATACATACATATATATATATAGAGAGAGAGAGAGAGTTATTAATATTTCTAAGTCTCTCTAAAGGAGACTATGGCAGCGGTACTGGAAATTAATAGTTATCGCCAAGCCAATATGGCAGTCCCAAAATTAGGACGAAAGCTGCCGTGAATTAGCTCCAAGAAGCCATCGCCTCTAGCTAGCTATGTGACACACGAAACCTGTGTCCTTTATAACCTTCGAACAGGGGAGGTCAGCAGTTTCCCCTTGCTGGTTTGGCATCTGCAGACTAGTTTCAGGGTGTTGCCCCTTGTCAATGCAGAGCAGCCAAGCTCCAGCCAGGCGGCGCTGCTGACTATCTGTTCGAAGGTTATTTATCTAATTTCAGTGGAATCTATCCACTGGTTTTCAGAAATAGAGTTATTAATATTTCTAAGTCTCTCTAAAGGAGACTACGGCAGCGGTACTGGAAATTATATATATATATAGTGTGTGGCAAAAAAGAAAATGGAGGGGATACAAAAATGACATACATCAGCCAGTAGACATTCTATTATGTCTATTTATTCTAAAACATAAGGAAGTATTATAAGAATACATACACATGCAAAGACTACTAGTAATACATAAAAAAGTAAAAGATTAAAAGATCAGTTCTTTATGGCTGTTTCTGCCAAGAGGCCATGATATCTTCCATCTCTCCAGTGTTCTGTAGGGATGGGTAGATAGAGTTTGGATGCTGAGTGTGCCCCTAGGCTTCCCCCGGGGATCTAAATGGTTAGGATAGTCGATACATACAAAAGTCAGTTACCAATAGGTACAGTATATTTTTCTTATTGAAGAGAGCATAAGAAGAATAGGAGCAAAAGTTTGAGTGTAAAAGGAGTAAAATTTAGTAAAATGGATAAAGTATATGGAAGAGAAATAAATCATAGACTTCAAGTATTGCTTTCCGAGATTCATGTTATTTTGTCCAGTGGTGGATACAGTTTTTCTTAGGAGGAATTTTTTAGGAAGGGCGAATTTAGGCAGTGGTTCTTATTTTGTTTACATATAAGTACATGTTATGTTTACAGTGGTGGGTTTCAAAGTATGGTCCATGTTTCAGTGGTGGAAGTTTATATGTAGGATGCCAGCTGGTAGTAAAGAGAGTATGGCACCAGGTGGTGACCAAAGTATGGTGTTCATGTTCGTTGACCAACAAGTCCCTGAATCCTTGTGTGCTGTGGAACCCCTACACCACTACACACTCTGTGTGTGTGTGTGTATATATATATACTTTTCTTTTGTTTCAGTCATTTGATTGTGGCTATGTTGGAGCACCACCATTACTCAAAGAAATCAACCCCAGCACTTATTCTTTGTAAGCCTAGTACTTATTCTATCTTTTGTCGAAACACTAAGTTACAGGGACATAAACACACCAATATCAGCTGTCAAGCGATAGTGGGGGGACAAACAGACACACACACACACGCACACATATATATATTCGTTCAGTTTCCGTGTACCAAATCCACTCACAAGGCTTTGGTCGGCCCAAAGCTATAGTAGAAGACACTTACCCAAGGTACCACACAATGAAACTGAACCCAGAACCATGAGATTGATAAGCAAGTTACTTACCACACAGCCTCTACTATATAGATATATATTCGCACATACATACACAAGCATAGAGACATCCACATTCATATATATATATATATATATATATATATATATATATATATATATATTGGCTCATGTGCGGGCGACACATGAAATCTTCCGAGCGGGATCGTTGCCGGTGCCCTTGGGCTGTCTCTTGTGCGGGTGACACATGAGGTCTTTCGAGCGAGATCGTTGCCAGTGCCCCTGGACTGGCTCTTGTGCTGGTGACACATGAAATTTCTTCGAGCGAGATCGTTACCGGTGCCGCTGAACTGACTCGTGTGTGGGGTTCTGGGATTTTTCGAGCGGAATCGTTGCTGGTGCCCCTGGGCTGGCTCTTGTGCGGGTGACACATGGTTTCTCGAGCGAGATGAGCGTGGTCTTTACTGGCCTTCGTGCGGGTGACACGTAAAAGCACCCACTACACTCTCTGAGTGGTTGGCTTTAGGAAGGGCATCCAGCTGTAGAAACACTGTCAAAACAGATTGGAGCCTGGTGTAGCCATCTGGTTTCACCAGCCCTCAGTCAAATCGTCCAACCCATGCTAGCATGGAAAGCGGACGTTAAACGACGACGACAATACGTACAGACATATATATATATACATATATACATATATATATATATATATATATACCGCCTGACTGGCCTTTGTAGGGTTTCCGAGCGAGATCGTTGCCAGTGCCCCTGGACTGGCTCTTGTGCGGGTGGCACATAAAAGACACCATTTCGAGCGTGGCCGTTTTCGTGCGGGTGACACGTAAAAGCACCTACTACACTCTCTGAGTAGTTGGCGTTAGGAAGGGCATCCAGCTGTAGAAACTCTGCCAAATTAGATTGGAGCCTGGTGTTGCCATCCGGTTTCACCAGTCCTCAGTCAAATCGTCCAACCCATGCTAGCATGGAAGGCGGACGTTAAACGATGATATATATATATATATATATATATATATATATATACTGAAGCAAGCACATAAATGTGAAACAAGGTGGAAAAAAAGAGTACTCAAATACCAGAAGTAGAGTAATATGCTTTATTTAAAAGCACCAGAAATATCACAAAAGCTGTTACTCAGAGTTTCATGTTCCCATTCATTGGACAGTTTTCTAACAAAACTGCCCAACAAACAGGAACATGAAACTGAGTAACAGTTTTTGTGATATTTCTGCTGCTTTTAAGTATAGACATTATATATATATATATATATATATATATATACATACACACACACAAACATTTATACATACACATATATACCAACTACACATAAATATAGATACATATCCAGACACACACACACATATATACATGTATTTTATTTTCCTTATTACTTCCCTTCAGCTGCTGCCACCCACCCGTCTGCTCACAACAGAGATAATACAAGGCTTCCATCATCCTTCTCATACTTCCTTCACAACTAAGATGTTGCCTAATTCATTTGTCATAGCAGCTGTTTGACGGCACCAGTTCCTCTCCCACCAGAACACAAAGTCCCCCACACACAGAACTCAGAGTGAAGAGAATCCAGAAAGGGGCAGATTGTGAAGGATAAGAACTCATAGGTGTTACGTGATGCTGGTGGCAGAGATATGAGTGGAAGATTATACTGGGGGATGGTGGTGATGGTGAATGTAATCAGGATGGTGGTGGTGGTGGTGGTGGTGGTGGTAGTAGTGGTTGTTTGGTAGTGGTAGTAGCAATAGGAATCTATGTGCATGTATATGCACGTCTACATACCAGCACATCTGTGTGTGAGTGAGTGCATGCATGTGAGTGTTGAGTGAGTGCATGTGAGTGTGTGCGAGTGTGTGCATGTGAGTGCATACATGTGAGTGAGGGTGCGTGAGTGAGTCAGTGAGGAGTGCGTGCATGTGTGAGAGGGTGAGTTTGAGTGAGAGTGAGTATGAGTGAGAGTGTGAATGACTGTGTGAGGGTGTGTGTGTATACATAGAGTGCATGCTACATACAAAAGACAGTGTATGAAAGTAAGCAGACAATATGCCTGTATCTGACTACATATGTACACATGTATATAGATGTGTGTGTGTGTGTGTGTGTGTGTGTGTGTGTGTGTGTGTGTATCTGCACAACACATGTAAATATTGGTTCCAAATTTTGGCACAAGGCCAGCATACACCCACCCCAGTACTCAACTGGTACTTGTTTTATCGACCTTGAAAGCATGAAAGGCAAAGTCAACGTCGGTGGAATTTTGAAACATTTACATACATATTGGCATGCATGCACATACATTGAATTATGTATGTATATATGTGTATGCATGCACACAGACATGGGTATTGGGCGGCAACGAGGAGGGAAAGGTAGCTTGTTTTGATAAGCAACATCTACACAATTCCCTGTCTTGGTGATAGAAGTACACAAGTTAGATTAGATGTAACAGAGACTATTAAGAGTGGATGTGGGGGAGAGGGGAAAATTCAGGAACCTGACTCTTACTCACTGCTCAACCCTAGTTCTGCGTAAGCATGCATAGCTGCATGTGTGGATATGTATATATATATATATATATATATATATATATATATATATATATATATATATATATATGCAAAATTGCATATCTATACACATCCATTTGCAAATGTACACACATGCACATATACCTACATATATGTGCACCCACACAAATACGCCCGTGAGCCACTGTGTATGGGTGTGTGTATATATAAACATATTCTTTTATTCTTTTACTTGTTTCAGTCATTTGACTGTGGCCATGTCGGAGCACTGCCGTTACTCTTTTACTTGTTTCAGTCATTTGACTGCAGCCATACTGGAGAACAGCCTTTAGTCGAGCAAATCGACCCCAGGACTTATTCTTTGTAAGCCTAGTTCTTCTTCTATCGGTCTCTTTTGCCGAACTGCTAAGTTACGGAGACGTAAACACACCACCATCGGTTGTCAAGCGATGCTGAGGGGACAAACACAGACACACAAACATATATACACACATACATATACATATATACAATGGGCTTCTTTCAGTTTCCGTCTACCAAATCCACTCACAAGGCTATAGTAGAAGTCACTTGCCTAAGGTGCCACGCAGTGGGACTGAACCTGGAACCATGTGGTTCATAAGCAAGCTACTTACCACACAGCCACTCCTACGCCTAGTAATAATACCTTTCAAGCAAGGTATTATTCTCCCCTGCCCACTACTCCTTCAAACAATAAGCAGCTCAATGACCAGACGTGTTTATGAAACACTGCAAAATAAATGCCACCCTATACATAAAACTAGTCGATTAGTTGAACAATTCTACCTCCAGGACTTATTCATTGTAACCCCAGTACTTATTCTATTGGCCTCTTTTGCCGAATTGTTAAGTTATGGTGATGTAAATACACCAACATCGGTACTCAGGCGATGCTGGGGAGACAAACACAGACACACATATATATATATATATATATACATACATACATACATACACACAGATGGATATATATACACACACACATTGTGAATATATGTACACACATATACACACAAATGTGTGTGTGTGTATATATATATATATATCTTATAGTAAAAATGGCTACATAAGGGTGGAAAATCACAGGAATAATACCATATGTCCAACGCAAGATACAATATGTGTGTTCAATTCCTTCAAGAATCAATAAATGAATTTATAGTATTCAGTCTCTAAAGTGTCTAAAAGGTACGGTAAAAAGACAAGCAAATACAACAATAAAAACTTTAGAAATATCATCAATGTTCAAAATATTTATTAAAAAAATATTTATAAATATGCATGATTTCTAAGTTGTATAAAAATATGACAATTAAAGTTAAAACATTACGATATGTAAACGTACATTATGATATAACATATAATGGATAAATATATACGGTATGATGAAGTTATAAATTTACATGTATTATATTAAAAACGTGTACATTAGGACAGGATTTTAAAAAAAAAAAAAAACCTATAATATAAAAGTTAAGTTAAAAGTATACATCTACGGACCGTTTCTGAGATGTGTCTATTAATATGGTGTTGTACTCATATTAGAGATTAGACACTCCCTTCATCAGGATTATTGTTTTACATATAGAGAGGAAGGAAAAAAATATAGAGAACATAAAAAGTTTAGAGTGATATAATACAATATATTTTCCACCCTTATGTATCCATTTTTACTATAAGATGAATTCTAGCTCATGCTGACCACTTCAACTCTAGCCCGTCTTTATGTATTGTTAAATTAACAATACATAATTATACAAAAATTACAGTTTTTATATATATATATATATATATATATATATATATATGTTAAATCTCTGAACGAGGTGTTAACAACAGCAACTGCACGATAAAGTGAAGTATATTTGCCATTTAAATGTGGCTGACCCCTAAGGGTGGATGTTACTGTTGCTTTTAGCCCCAGGAGAACATCTCCTCCAGCTGGCTTATCGACACATAACTGTGTCCTGTCTATTTTTGCCAAGGGAAGTTATCCTTCCCATTTTGATCTGCGATACGTACGGACCCGAGTTTCAGGGTTATTTCCCTTCTTCAGCGTACGATAATCGCCGACCTTTGATGAGAATGACAATCCCTTGGCAATATATAAGTCTTTTTCCAGTGAAGTTATTCACTGATATCGAAAAAGTGAAAACAAGCAATGTTAAATCTCTGAACGAGGTGTTAACAGTAACTGCACGATAAAGTGAAGTATATTTGCCATTTAAATGTGGCTGACCCCTAAGGATGGATGTTACTGTTGC
>NC_142929.1:76812057-76819520 GCF_046866305.1 Octopus bimaculoides | reverse complement strand
TTGAACGCTGTGAAGCATGTACAAGAGGGGCAAAGAAGTACATGCGAGCTTGGTGATTCCAAGAACGAAAAGAAATAGCAGCCGGACACACGTGACCAAGGCTGTGTGAAGAGAAAGAGTAGTAGAGGGAAAAGGAGGGGAGGAAGTAGAATAAAAGTGAGCAATGAGAGGTAGAGAGAGAGAGAGAGAGAGATAGTAGTAGTAACGGTGAGAGGCGAAGGACGAGTAACAAGAGATAGAGAGAGAGAGAGAAGTAGTGACAGGTAGAGGCGAAGAACAGTAGAGGGAAGAATGAGAGGGGGAGATAGAAATAGAGAGAGTCACGTTAGAAAAATAGTTAAAACTTACTGTATAAAGGTAACGCGTGCGTTCTGTCGTGATACAAACAATATATGAGTATATGCATATATATGTACATGTATGTATATACGTTCAGAGAGAGAGAGAGAGAGAGAGAGAGAGAGAGAGAGAGAGAGAGAGAAAGAGAGAGATACAGATATATATGTATGTATGTGTATGTATATATATATGTGTGTGTGTGTGTGTGTGTGTGTGTGTGTGTGTGTGTGTGTGTGTGTGGCAAGTAAAAGCACCCACTACACTCTCGGAGTGGTTGGTGTTAGGAAGGGCATCCAGCTGTAGAAACTCTGCCAGATCAGATTGGAGCCTGGTGCAGCCTTCTGGCTTGCCAGTCCTCAGTCAAATTGTCCAACCCATGCTAGCATAGAAAGCAGACGTTAAACGATGATGATGATGATATATATACATATATATATAAATATACATATATACGTATATATATATATATATCCACCATCACCATCATTATTACCAGCATCAAAGCTTATTTCTCTAGGTCATGTCATACAGCATTATCTTCATTAATATTAATCCAGTGACACATCATTAGGCTTAGGTTCAGTGTTCTCAGATTTAACCTCACAAATTCTTCCCTCCATTTACTTTTTCATCAGAGACAGACTTCAACTATTTAACACACATTTATTTACACAAAATTATAAATCATTAACATGCACCTACATTTTAAGTTCTGCTTTGGCATATCAATTAACGCAGTGTAATCAGCAGACCATGCTCAATGTAATTAATGCAATACAGCCAACAGACCAAACTGGACATATTCATACAGGTGCAAGAATGGCTGTTTGGTTGAAAAGCATGTTTAACAACCATGTGGTCTTCAGTTCAGTCCCACTGTGGCACCCTTGGCAAGCATCTGCTATTGTAATCCCAGGCTGAGCAAAGTCTTGTGAGTGGATTTATCCATGGAAACTGAAAAGCCTGTTAGGTAAATGTGTGTGTGTGTATGTACACGTGTGAGTGTGTATACATGTGTGTGTATGTGTATAATTGTGTGCACACCAAAAGAGGGTTATAGACAAGCATCACTGCCATACAAGCAGTGTTTTTGTTTCCAGGCTTCCATGAAAAACATGTCTGGTCATGGGAAACATCGCTTCAAAACAAGGGTTGGCAACAGGAAGGGCATCCAGCCACAAAAAATCTTCCTCAATAAAATTCCATCTGACCCATGCAAGCAAGGAAAAGTGTACGGTAGCATGATCTTCCAAATGTTGGGCCTCACAGAGATGATGACAAGTGACCGAGACCTTTGGCGATGTTGTGCTGAGAAGATTTGTCAAACTCCCTGGCTTACCAGTTCTAGTCAAACTATCTAACCCATGCCAGCATGGAAAGTGAATGTTAAATGATGATGACGATGATGATGGTGAGGAGTCATTTAAATGTGCACCTACATTTTAAATTCTGCTTGGCATATTAATTTATGTGCTATAATCACCAGATCACAATATAATTAATGCAAAATAGCCAACAGACCATACTGAACACATTAATACAGAGTAAATAGGGGAGTGAAGGTGGTGAGGTAGCTGAATCATTAGGGCATCAAACAAAATGCCTAAGCAGCATTTCTTCCATTTCCTAATGTCCTAGGTTCAAATCCTGCTGAGATCAACTTGACTTTTCATCCATTTGAGGCTGATAAAATACATAACAATTTAGCACTGGGGTTAGTGTAATAAACTTGTCTCCTCCCTTCAAAATTGCTGGCCTTAAAGTCTGCAAGGAGCCAGCATTGCATTCAGGAGAATGTTGTGATTTTGGTCATTCATACACCATGGAAACCAAATAACTGGACTTATGAACCCTAAAGCCCATGTGGCTGTGTGGTAAGAAGCTTGCTTCCCAACCATGTGGTTCTCGGTTCAGTCTCACTTCATGGCACCTTGGGCAAATGCTTTCTACTATAGCCTCATGCCAACCAAAATCTTGTGAGTGAATTTCATAGACAGAAGCTGAAAGAAGCCTGTCGTGTGTGTGTGTGTGTGCATCTTTGTCCTTGTCTGTCCCCCATTACTGCTTGACAACTACTGTTGCTCTGTTTATGTTTTTGTAAATTATCAATTCGGCAAAAAACGACTGATAGAATAAGTACTAGGCTTAAAATAAAAATAAGGACTGGGATCGATTTGTTCAACTAAAGTTCTTCAAGGCAATGCCCCAGCAAAGTCACAGTCTGATGACAAACAAGTAAAAGATAAAAGATAGGGTAGGAAGCTAACAGAATCATCAGAGCACCAGGAAAAATATCTCGCAGTATTTGTTACAGATATTTTACAATTTGAATTCAATTTTCATTAAAGCCAACTTTCTCTTTCAAGATTGCTAAAGTACCAATCAAGTATTGGAGGATCAAACTCAAAACTGCTAGCCATGTGCCCTAAATCTTTTTCATTTTTTTTATTATCATGAAACCTTCAAAAACTTTATTAGAACATTTAAATACAAAGAAACAGGAGAGACATGAGAAAGGAAAAGAAAGAAAAAAAAGGTGGGGTAAAGCAATGGAAGATGGAGGAGAGGGTGCAATGGGCCACATATCCCAGAACATGTGGAGTGTTCAGCTATGTCCGGCAGTAATGACTGTGATGGCACTGCTGCAGAGAATGGCTAGTGACACTCGCTGTAGCAGCCATTCCACTTTGCGGGACCCATTTCTCCAACAGGCCACCGTTGTCCATATTTCACGGAAGAAAGCAATTAATATAGAATACACAACAGATCGTATTTAGGATATTAATACAGTTGCCCACAGTGTCACACACTGGTGTGACTGCGTGGGCAAGTGTCTTCTAATATAGTCCCCGGCGGGCCAAAGCTTTTATCAATGGAGATTTAGTGGAGGGAAATAAATATATATATATATATGTCTGTATTTACCCTCATCATGTTAGGGACAGCATCCAGCAGTAGTAACAATGTCAAAGCAGACATTGGTTTGTGACAGTCCTCGGTTGGATCTTATCAAACTGTCCAACTCATGCCAGTATGGAAGATGGACATTAAAAGATGATGATGATGCATAAAAACAAAAACAAAAAAAAAAGAAAGAAAAGAAATAAATTCTGACCTTTGTCCTGGATAACCTTCAGAGTATTTATTAGTTAAGCATGACCCCAGAGCTTGCATAACTGCCTTACTGGTGAAGTTCTCAGATGCAATCATCTCAAGTCCCTGTTTCTGGCGAAGTTTCTCCTGTTTTATAAATTCATACATTTGTGGGTCATTCTGACTGATGTCATCCTGTAAGCACCAACCTTCATAGCCATTTGTGGTAGACATGTTGATTTAGGGAGCTTATCAAGGTAAACCTGAAGATGAAAAAAAATAATTCAGGGATATTTAATGATCCTTTCAAATCCAGAACAGAAATTAGATCTTACAGCAAAATACTTTTGAAGTTTACAGTGTGAAAAATTTTCTTAAAATTCATGAGTGAGGTAAGTTAGGATGTGTGACAATGTTCTTGGAAATGTAGCAAGAGAAGGACGACTTACACTTGAGTCAGAGAGTGGAGAAGGCACACAACTGCCTTAAGGCGAGGATCAACTGCCCTATCTCTGCTGGAGATAGGGCAGTTGATGGAAAAGTGAAATTTGATGATGATGACACAATTCTGAACCCCATAATTTACTTCTTTCTATTAATAATCTATTCTATATTTGTTGTTGTTGTTGTTGGCACTCCGTCGCTTACGACGTTGAGGGTTCCAGTTGATCCGATCAACGGAACAGCCTGCTCGTGAAATTAACGTGCAAGTGGCTGAGCACTCCACAGACATGTGTACCCTTAACATAGTTCTCGGGGATATTCAGCGTGACAGTGTGACAAGGCTGTCCCTTTGAATTACAGGCACAACAGAAGCAAGAAGAAAGAGTGAGAGAAAGTTGTGGTGAAAGAGTACAGCAGGGTTCGCCACCATTCCCTGCCGGAGCCTCGTGGAGCTTTTAGGTGTTTTCGCTCAATAAACACCCACAACACCCGGTCTAGGAATCGAAACCGCGATCCTATGACCACGAGTCTGCTGCCCTAATCACTGATCCATTGCGCCTCCACAATCTATTCTATATAACCCTATATTAATGACCTACTCTATTGCTCTTAATCACACTCAAAAAGTATTACTCTCACTCCTTGATAACTTTTCACACATACACCCCAATCACCCACTTGCTGCTACACAAGTATCATTCACACACAACCCAGACACCATAAACTAGGTATAATAATAATAATAATAATACATTAATACTATAAATCAGCCTTGAAAATAAGAGACAATTTTGAGACAAAACAGCTAATCTCCTTCAATGACATCAAACTACTAGAGATACCCATCCACCCAACCCATACACTCAACTAAAACTTTATCACAATCCTCTGATGTCAACGTCTCAACAACTGGTTTAGGTCAAAACAAAGTAGTTCTATTCCAGAGATAAACAAATTCCAACTCTGAAAACATTTTCTAACCTTCTATATGGCTCTCTACAAAGTACAAAACCTCACATAAACCAAGAGAGAGCACACAAACACTCTTAAAGCACAGAAAAGTGACACTGATAAAAACACATCACTAACTAATGTGCAGGAGCTTCAACATGGCTACATAATCTACTAAATATAGCAACCAAATCTCTTTTGTATCATATACTTTGTTAAATACAGGACACATCTTTGTCTAAACCTTTTAGCATTCAGATTACTCTTTCAAAAGTAATGCATATTTACTCCCATTGAATTATTCAAACATCTCATAGCCTCAAGATTTTGATGATGAGATTGTTTATGCCTGAAAATAGAAACTCTTTGATCATAAGTGTGCTACATCAGGAGTGACCTTGAGTTAACAACACTAATGCACTCTATCCTTGCTTATCTAGAACTACTATGATAAGATGATCATACTTGGAAACCTTTTATCCATAGATCAAGATATGCTAGATCAAAATTGACCCAAGGTTCAACACCACCAACAAGGTGTTGTGTACTTTCTTGTCTTACAGCTACTACAATGACTCCTGAATCAGAGAATCATACCCCACCACCTGAACACCAAATTTACCAGCTTTTCTTTCATATCCTTAACCAAACACATTGAGCAGGTCTTATTTCCAGAACTACAGCCTTCTGGAATTCCCTTTGAAACCAAGTTTTCCATTTATGCAGTGGTTAACATCAACAGTTTAGAAAGTTGAAAAAGCCAAGGCTACTCTGCCCTTCATATTGCTTCCCAGACTAAAACACTTTTACATACTGAACTGTCTGATACTATGAAGTATTCAATTCAATTTTATATTGTTAAAATAGTTTATATCTGTACCTGTCATCACCAATGCAGTTTTCTTAATAATAATAATGATAATAATGGTTTTAGATTTTGGCACAAGGCCAGCACTTTTGAGGAGAGGGCAAGTCAATTACATTGACCCTAGACCTTGACTGGTACTTTATCGCATCAACCCCAAAAGGATAAAAGTTGAGCTCAGTGGGATTTGAACCCAGAATATAAAGAGCTGGAAGAAATGCCCCTAAGCATTTTGTATGAAGTGCTAATAATTCTGCCTGCTCACTGCCATAATGATGTTTCTACTGTATGCACAAGGCTTGGAAATTTTGTGGGGAGGAGTCTAATCAATTACATCGACTCCAGTCCTCAACTGGTACTCATTTTATCAACCCCAACAAGATGAAAAGCTAAGTGGGTGGATTTGGTAGGTGGAAATTGAAAAGAAGCCCATCTTGTGTGTGTGTGTGTGTGTGTGTGTGTGTGTGTGTGTGTGTGTGTGTGTGTGTGTACACGCGTGTGCATGCACTCTTGTGATTATCCTTGATCTGACATCATGAGATGGCTGTAAATGAGCATCACCATCATAGATGCAATATTTGGAAACAAGTGAGGGTTGGCAACAGGAAGGGCATCCAACCATAGAAAACCTGCCTCAATAAATTGCATCCAACTCATGCAAGCATGGAAAAGTGAACATTAGATGACAATGATTATAATACAATAGTTAGATAAAAAGATATTTTTATTGTAATGAGATAACCCTTTAGCATTCAGATTACTATGTCTAATTTAATTCACATTGCTTTGAATTAATCATGCATTATCTCCAAACTTTGAGATTTCAATGATGTGATTGTTTATTTTTAGACTGACAGTGTAAGGTTGGTGTAAAAAGTCAGATCTGGGAGATATTAACATGAAACAGGTAGAATATTTGGACGGGATATGGCTGGTTTAAATGCTAATGGGTTAAAGACCAAATTGTAACATTTGCAGAAAACACACACCAGCAGAAAATTCATTATCTAACAGTTTAACAGTTTTTTTATCTTCTTGTTTCAATTATTGAGCTCATTACCTTGAATGGTTTTAAGTCAAACAAATTCAACCCCAATACATTTTTTTTTTTTTTTTGGCTTCTCAAGAACATGTTCTATCAGTCTCTTATATTAACCCCTTTAGCATTCAAGCATTCAAATTACTTTGTCAAACGTAATGCTTATTTATTCATATTTTCTAAATTAATCATGCATTATCTTGTAGCTGTGAGATTGATGATGTGATTGTTTATTTTTAGAATTACATTGTAGAATAAGTGTGAGAGGCCAGGTCTGGCTAGTTTGAACATAAAACAGATAGAATATTTTGGCCAAATATAGCCAGTTTAAATGTTAAGTGGTTAAACTGCTAAGTTAGAGGGGCATAAACAAACCAGTATGAGGGACAAACAGAGACACACACACACATATATATACATATATATATATATATATATATATATATATATAAGATAAAAATTCAGTCAAGTGGTTAAATAACTACCTAAGGGATATTCAATATATAAAGAATTTACTGGTCTTTTACCTAGATAAATAACATTGTTATGAACTATCACTCATAACAGATAGGTAAATAAAATAAACAATCGGTTTATCAATATATCAATATAAATTAGACATGGAAACAAAATAATGAATTGAATAATTAAATGATAAATTCAATTTTATTAATTCTATATAAACAAATGACAAATCAAGTTACAGCTGTTTCTACGCTAAAAACGGGTTTT
>NC_142929.1:76744557-76804557 GCF_046866305.1 Octopus bimaculoides | reverse complement strand
TTCATTTCAGTTTGTAAAGTTATTTTATTTTTGCATTATTTGTATTACCTACTCACCCTTTTATCTCCCAGGTACATTTCAAGAGAGAAACAAAGAAAAGTAAGACAGGATTTGAACATCAATCTTTGTTTTTTTGTTGTTTCTTTATAACTATTTTAATTTCTTTATATTACTATTACTCTAGACACTGGTGAGTGTAAAAGAGGTTTAATCAATAATACATATACTACTAACATACTAAAACACAGAAACTATTATAAAAAAAAACAACAAAAATAGTAACATCATCCTCATCATTGTTGAACTGTGGCCATGCTGGAGGGTCAGACTATGTTTGTAAGGTTAGTCAAACAATTGACCCCAGTACAATTAACCAGGTGCTTGGTCTTTTACCAAATCACTAAGTTAAATGGATGTAAACAAACCAACACAACATCATTTAATGTCCATTTTCCATGCTGCCATGGGTTGGATGGTTTGACAGGAGCTGGCCACCTGACAAAGCTGCCCGGGTTCCATGTCTATTTTGGTATAGTTTCTACAGCTGGATGCCAACCATCTCACAGAGTGTACAGGGTGCTTCTAAGTAGCACTGGCATGGGTGCTTCTATGTGGCACTGGCACAGGTGCTTTTTACATAGCACCAGCACTCACAAGCCCATAAGATTAGGATTACTCAGTTGAAGAAGGATGTAGGAGACATGCTTGTATGCAAGGACAACCCTGATTTTACTTAGCTTAAGCACAGTAAACTTCCAAGTCTTGATCCCTTGTCATCCTCTCTCACCACTTTGTCCCACATCTCCCTAGGTCTACACACATATATCATCATCTTCTTCAACATTCCCTTTTCTATGCTTGTGTTTTTGGTCAGATAGTTTACTGAGGCAGGTTTTCTATATCTGGGTGCCCTTGCTGTCAACCTTTACCTGTTTCCAAACAAGACATAGTTTGTATGACAGAGACACACATTTACAACTATCACAAAATGTCAAGATGACACAAACATACACACATATATACGTGGTCTGATCAATAACTATCTGGACTGTTGCCATAATAACAAAGCTAAAGCATGCAGAGTAAAGCCACTTGGAACAGACTGGCCTTGAACTCTGCTATGCTTGCACACTAAAGTTTTAGCATTCTAGTTCACTTACGCTGTTTACAGCAGTGCTTGGAAGGAAGGTAACGTGAACGTCAAATTAACCATAACAGAGAAAGTTGAACCGAAAAATCTGCCAAAAGCTTGGTGATACCTGCTCAGAGGCCTACACAAAGTTTTCATCGTTCTCGACATAATCAAGATCTTGTGCAACTGAAACATGAGTGTCTTTATGGTCAGCTGAAAGCAGTTTTGGCACAAACTTGGTAGACACACAACTCGTACCCAAATCTGTAATATGGACTGAACTGAACCATAACTAATTTTACATCCTCTGAAAACTCACGGATAGTGATTCGACAGTTTCTCTTCACAGCTGCATGCACATCTGCAATGTTTTTCTCAGTTCTGCTGGTTGCAAGTCTCACAGAATGTTCGTCAATATCGACATTTTTTTTCTGGCCTGAACCACTTCTATGCGGCTCATACATTCCTCTCCATACACTTTCTGCAACTTTGCGTAAGCCTCTGAGCAGGTATCATCATGACAACTTTCTTTGTCACGGTCAATGTGACAATTACATGCTACACAACTTCCTTCCAAGCACTGCTGTAAACAGAAGTGAGCCAAAACATTAAAACTTAGTACACATGCACAGCAGAGTTCAAGGTCAATCTTTGCCAAGTGGCTTCACTCTGAGTCTGTAAACAGAAGTGAGCCAAAACATTAAAACTTAGTACACATGCACAGCAGAGTTCAAGGTCAATCTTTGCCAAGTGGCTTCACTCTGAGTGCTTTAGCTTTGTTATTATGGCAGGCAACAGTCTAGATACTTATTGATCAGACTTCGTGTGTGTGTGTGTGTGTGTGTGTGTGTGTGTGTGTGTGTGTGTGTGTGTGTGTGTGTGTGTGTATGTATATAAAGAAAACGTTTTTTTTTTAAATAATATAATGTACTCATTTATCAATTAAAAAAATTCATTAAAAACAGCTGTAATGATTTAACACCATAAAATGTACATGCCTGAATAGCTCAAGAGCATATTATATACTCATTTGGGTCAAATTGAGTGCATACACACCCGAATATCATTCAGCCAGTACTTCTGTACCAAGGTTGATATTCATCTATTATTGTTGTGTGCATTTTATTCTGGCCTAACTAGGTGCCTCACCTTTAAGTACCTCATTCAAATGCATCTTGTTTATATCGTAATATATGTATATATGTCAGATTGAGTTAAAAGTAAGCAACGTTTTGAACCATGGAGAATTTATACCAGATCTTTGCAGAGTTTTTTTGTTTTTTTTAAACATTTTTTTGAAATTGTCTGATAATGTCCAAATGCATCAACAGATTAACATTGATATTTTTTTCACTGTTGTTACTATCATCTGAAATGGAACTATCAAAGCATGATATTCAAGCAACTTTGCTATTCAACTTCAAAAAGGGATGTAAAGCAGCTGAAACTGCTCGCGATATCAACGAAACTTTTGGTGAGGAAATGACCAGTGAGTGGTCAGCTTGAAAATGGTTTAAACATGAGCATAGTGGAAGCCCATCTGTCATCGATGACAGTCAATTAAAGACTGTCATTGAGAAAGATTCACGTAAAACCACTCAAGAACTAGCAAAAGAACTTCAAGTTAGCCAGAAAACTGCCTGCAACCATTTGCATGCAATCGGAAAATAAAAAAAACTCGACAAATGGGTACCACAGGATTTGAATGAAAATTAGAAAATGTGCAGATATGAAATTTGCTCATTGCTTCTCCATAACCAGACCAATCCATTTCTCGACCATATCGTAACTTGCAATGAAAAGTGGATTCTGTATAATAGCAAAAAACATTCATTGCAGTGGTCGGACCAAAATGAAGCACCAAAAACTTTCCTTAAACCTGAGCTCTTCAAAAGGAAGGTTATGGTGACTGTTTGTTGGTGTACTGCTGGACTCCTCCACTATAACTTCTTATAACTGAGAAAAACCATTACTGTAGAAACATTGCCATGAAATTGCCAAAATGAACGAGAAACTGCTACTCCTCCATCTCAGACTGGTCAACAGAAGAGGGCCAAACATTCTTCATGACAATGCTCAACCACACGTTTCACTAATGATGCTCCAGAAAGTTGAGGGAACTTGGCTATGAAGTTCTTCCCCACCCAGCTTATTCCCCAGACCTTTCTCTGACCAACTACCACTTTTTCAAGCACCCTGATGGTTTCCAGCAAGAGGAGTTCAAAAATCAAACCGATGCTGAAAGTGCATTCAAAGAGTTCATCAACTCCAGCTTACTTTTTACTCAGCCTGATATATAAATACACACACACACACACACAAATGGGTTTCTTTCAGTTTCTGTCAACCAAATCTACTCACAAGGCTTCAGTTCACCCAGGGCTATAGAAGAAGATACTGGTCTCAGGTCTCACAGTGAGACTGAAACAGAAATCATGTGCTTGGGAAGCAAAATTAACCACACAGCCAAGAAGACAAAATAAAATTTTTTTTAAAAATCAACAGTTTAAAAATATAAAATCCTCATAGAGATTTAACAAAAACCATTTCCGGTTTTAACCTAGTAATGTCACCAAAAACACACGCAAAAACTTTAAGAGGAAGGAAAACAGGAATGAAAGAAAAAAAAAAGTTGAAGAAATTTCAGGAAGTGAAATCCAAAACAATAACAGGAAAATCACATAAAGATCAAACATAAGACGACAAAATACAATATTTCACGGTAAACTAGAGAAAGAAAAGATTTCAACAAATGTATTAGAATGCTTCGAGAAATTTTGAGGAAGGAAGCAGCTATGTTCACCATCATCATGAAGAACATGTTTTTTTAGTTTTGCTTTTAAGAAAATATCAAAATACTAACAGTCACTGCAAGTTCACGTATAAACACCAAAATCAAAACTGGAAACCAAACTAAAAATGTTTTAAATAAAAACTTACATAAATTAACATTGCCTAAGAAACAGTATTTCGTTTGCTAAACTAATTCTGAACTTTGGTTCAAGTTTGATAATGAAAAAAAAGGAGGGATTAGCAAATGTTTTTATAAAGTAACAAAAATGTTTATCAATTCTTTTTCATTAGTTTGCATTGAATTTTAAGCACTGGCATGGCTAAGTGGTTAAGAAGTTCACTTTCCAAGTGCATGGTTTGAGGTTCAGTTCCACGACAAGGCACTTTGGGTAAAGTGTTTTCTACTGTAGCCCCCAAACAAAAGCCTCGTAACTTGTTTTCATAAACGGAAACTGAAAGAAGCCCCTCATATGCATGTGAGTGTCTAAATGCTTTAAATTTTTTTTAAAGATCCGAATAATGCAAGTTATAAGAAATAATACAAGCAGATGGTTTGTACTTTTACCTTGTAAGCAATGTCTTCACTACATGAAAGCATGTCCCAGTTTCTTGATATGTTTTCAAATGTTACACAAGGTGCAGGTGTGGCTGTGTGGTAAGAAGTTTGTTTCCAACCCACAAGCTTCCAGATTCAATCCCACTGCACAACATCTTAGGCAAGTATCTTCTACTATAGCCTCAGGCTGACCATAGACTTGTGAGTGGATATGATAGGCAGAAACTGAAAGAAGCCTGTCAAATACATATATAATATATATACAAATATATATATATATATATTATATTTATCTATGTGTGTGTGTCTGTGTATTTGTATCTGTCCCCCACCACCACTTGACAACCGATGTTGGTGTGTTTAAATCCATGTAACTTAGTGGTTCAGCAAGAGACAGATAGACTAAGTACCAGGCTTAAAAATTTTTAAAGTACTGGGATTGATTAATTCAACTAAAATTCTTCAAAGGTGGTGTCCCAGTATGGCCTCAATCGGAAGAGTGAAACAAGGAAAAGGTAAAATGTATCTTTGTAAGCTAAAAGCTTATTCTTACAGTGTCGTTTGTTCCCAATTCTCCACATAAACATGTCTGGGTTGTTTGTGGTTCAACAGACCAGGAGATTATTACCTCATTTGGAAACAAGGAATAAGTAGGGGTTGGCAACAGGAAATGCATCAAGCTGTAGAAAAACCCTGCTCCAACACACTATCGTCTAACCTATGCAAGTATGTTGAAGTAGATTGTTAAAACAAAGATGATAAATATATTCTCCTGTAAATAAACTGCAAATCAGTGGGTACAAGTAAACCAAGCAGCATTCTTAACCCTTTAGCATTCAGATTATTGTCTAATGTAAAGCTTTTTTATTCACATTTGTTTTGTATTAATCATTATCTTGCAGCTTTGAGATTTTGATGATAGGTTTGTTTGACATAGTGGATTAGGTGTGAGAGGCCACATATAGCCAGTTTGAAGATAAATAAGTAGAATATTTGGGCCAGAATTGGCTAGTTTAAATGCCAAAGAGTTAAAGAAGAGTGGTTTTTTTCCATTACTTTCCCCTCACAATCTTATGAAACTACCCCTCTCTACCCATCCCCGATCCACTGTCCTCTCTTATACTCAGCTTCTTGTATATTGAGATACCCTGGCATCTCATCACCACCATCTATTTTCTTTCCAGCTACTCCCATCCTTACATAATGCAGAGTAGCCATATATCTCTTCTAAATCATGACAACTGGGTCTATCCCTCTATCATTCTTTAGCCTCTCAATGACTAGCATGAAACCACCTTCCATGCTTCTCAAATAACCCCCCCACACACACACACACACTTAGTTGAGGGGGGTTTTCACTTTTTCCTATTCTTTTTTTTAGTTTTGCAAGTCACTCACTAACCTCACTTGTGCCAGTGGTACAAAAAGCGGTGCCCAGTACACACTGTAAAGTGGTTAGCATTAAGAAGGGCATCCAGCCATAGAAACCATGCCTATGCTAACACTTGTGCTCAACATTGCCCTGCAGCTCACAGGGTCTTGACAAACTGTCCAACCCATGCCAGCATGCAAAGCAGATGTTGCCCCTTTAGCATTTAATCAGGCCATATCTCGCTCAAATATTCTTCCTGTTTTACATTCAAATTGACTAGATTTGGCCTCTCACACATATGCTACAATGTCATTCCAAACACAGACAATAACATCATCAAAATCTCAAAGCTATGAGACAATACATGATTAATTCAAAACATTGTGAATAAATAAGCACTGCATTTAACAGAGCAATCTGAATGCTATATGGTTAAACAATGATGATGATGACGAACATGTATCATATTTTTCCTAATTATTATGGTAATTTTACTTAGTTTACTAATTATCCATAGAAAGAGTATAAATTAGTCATCAGCTAAGTTAATGGCTGTCTTTGCCACAATGAACTAAGAAAAGAACATCTACACTAGAAACAAGGAAATGTCCTTCGAACCATATCCTATTGCATTTCAAAAAGGACGTGTTGGATAATTTTAGTTCTAAATACATTTGGAAAAAAAAGACCAAACAGAACACTAGAATCCAGTTTAATCAGATAGTCAGGTCACAGAAATGTGTACTAAAAAAACAAGCTTATCACACTACCACCTCTAAAGGCACAAGGCCTGAAATTGAGGGAAAGGGGTAGTTGAATATATAAACCCCAGTACTTGACTGGCACTTTATTTTATTGACCCTCACAAAAGGATGAAAAGCAAAATTTACCACCAAGGAGTATGAGAAGACATTTTGGTGCCATTTGGGATCACTGTTTCAATATAGATTTATTTCACATAAGATGTTTTAATGTTTCTCTCATTCTCTCTCTCCCTCCCTCATTATTTGTCTATGCATATTTCTGCATGCATGCATGTTTGCCTCCAGCACCAGATTAAATACTGTCAGCAAAACATGCTGAATGTCCAGTCAGTTGTGCCATATAATCTACATCTAAACAGCTGGCCCCATATAGTTTCATTAAAACCACAGAGGGAAGTGAACTCAGAACATAAACAGTAAACAGTCGGAAGAAATACTGCTAGGCATTTTTCCCAATACTCCAACAATTCTGCCACTTGTTACACCCATCTTTCATATGTGATAAACAACAAGTATCCTTCCTAACTAATTTCAACAATCTAGTGTAGTTAACCTCTAAAACTGTGACAAACATTATCTCCCACTTCTAGCTTTTACACTCGTACCATTTATCATCATCATCATTGTCTGTTTTCTATGCTGGCATGGGTTAGATGGTTTGACAGGAGTTGTTCAGACCCCAGTTGTCTATTGTGGCATGGTTTCTTCGGCTGGATGCCCTTCCTAACGTCAACCACTTTACAGAGTGTATGGGTGCTTTATAGATGCCACCAGCACATGTGCGTTTACGCACCACTGACACGAGTGCATTTCATGTGGCACTGGCACCTGTAGAGGACAAATCTGCATGTATGAATGACCACAATTTGTCTTACTTCAAATTTCATATGTCAAAGGAACCTCAAATCATAACTGCAACCAGTATATATCCTCTATTTTTCAGCCAAGCCCATTAAACAAGAATAGCAACTTCTCTTTCACAAACAAGTTAATGTTTTCTATTGATAAGAGAAGGGGTAGGAATAACTAGATAAATAGATAAAATGAATAAATGAATGCTAAATCAGATACCAGGTGTTTTTATAATCTATATTTCTTTAGTTCAATAATGTGAGAGTGTGGCTATGCATATCTTGGTTGACACTAGTCAATCCATCTTCATTATCAGAATTGGTTCCACAATGACACTTATACAAGCTATAAGACATTCTATCAACATTACAGGGCAGAAATCTTATCAATATGGATGACTCAGTTTACCTGGGTATATGTCAATTATATTCAACAGATAATTAATAATAATGAGTTAGATTTTTTTTTTCTAGTTCATAGTTCATTAAAAATAAATGCTAACAAAAAAGGTACACTTAATTAAACAAACAAAAAATAGTTAGAAAATAGTTGGGAATTCTTTAGAATTTAGTGCGAAAAATCGATTTTTATAAAAGAAAAAATACCATTAGAAAGAACAGAATTTTCATCAACAGATTAATTATTCAAAGTTTATTAGTAAACAGCTGTTTGTAATATTCATTGTAACAAAAAATAACCAAACTAACACGACAAACTGAAATGGAGTAGGAGACTCCATGAAACTTAAGTTGATTTTTAATGAGAGTCTTATGAGACAAGTGGAAACAACAAGACTGAAGCACACACACACACATATTACATACATGTGCAACAGGGTTTCATGCAGTGTCAGTCTATCAATTTTGTTGACAAGGCACTGGCCAACCTTCATTTATAGCAGAAGACACTTGCCCAAGAAACCATTCTGTGCAACTGAACCCAAGAACAGGATTAAAAAGTGAACTTCTTATCCACACACACACACACACACACACCATTTTTGTCTACATCATTATTGTTTTCAAGCATACTTTTCCATGCTCACATGCATCAGGCAGAATCTTTTGCAGCAAATTTTTTTTTTTTTTTTTTACAACTTGATGCCCTTCCTGTCACCAACCCTCATCTGTTCCCAATTAAGGTAATAATTTTACATGACCACTTAGGTTTTCACAGAAGATTGGAAACAAAAGATGCATTTAAAACTATCACACAATGTCACAGCAAGGAGACACTAACACTAACACACAATGAGCTTCTTTCAGTTTCCATCTACCAAATCCACTCACAAGGCTTAGGTCAGCTCAGAGCTATAATAGAAGTTACCTGCCCAAGATGCCATGCAGAGGGATAGAATCCGAAACCAAGCAGCTGGAAAACAAGCTTTTTATGAATACAGCCATGTCTACAGACATGCACACATGTGTGTGTGTGTGTGCATGAATTTGTGCAAGCATGTGTGCGTGCATGCACGCACAATGATGCAAGTCAAGGATTGAATTTCACAGTCATTTCCAGAGTTGCTCTTCAGCCTTTTCCAAAGATTCTTGAAAAAAACCTGACCCAAATGCTTGCAACAGGTGGTGATGTCAGATTATGCAACAGATTAATTCTACCAACCAGAGTAGGAGTGAAGACAAAGAGCCAGAAACAATTACCAAAAAACATCCAGTCTGATGCTCTTTCACTTGTATCAATCCTCCACCTTTAAGTGGTACTTGTTCTATCATCCACAAAAATTTGCAAGGCAAAGTTGGCTTCAGCAGGATTTGAACCCAGAACACAGAGTCAGATGAGCTATACTGAAAAATGGTAGGATCACCCACTAAAATAATAGCATGGGGAAAATCACACCAAATCTAAAAACACAGGAAATTCTTTCAAAGAATTTAAAACAGATTTTTCAATACCATACTAATGATATTTCAATTTTTAAATAATATATTCTAATGTAATCTTTATCTTATCTTTTTCAGTCATTGTGCTTTGTGTCTGCATTTGCCCCCCAGCACTGCTTCACAATGGGTGTTGGTTTATTTACGGCCCCATAACTTAGCAGTTTGGCAACAGACACCAATAGAACAAGTACCAGGCTCAAAAAAATAAATACAGGGCTGATTCATTTGACTAAAATTCTTCAAGGTGGTGTCCCAGCTTGGCTGCAACCTAGTGACTGAAACAAATAAAAGTTAAGAGATAAAGATAATTTCAAGTCTCAAGTTATGTCATAGTGAAAAGTCCATAAGGAGGATGAATTAGTGCTATTCACAACTACCAACAATTTAAGAACTTTATCTCATGGAAATAAATATATGAAAAATTATATGAAAAGATATGTATGCTCTTCACTGTTTAATGTAATTATAAATTCCTCAACAAGCTTAAAGCTAAAAGCAATTCTCTCCTCTTCAGTAGCAGCCACAGCAGTCAACCAAAGACAGTATATTTCATTCAGAATATGGTAACAAAAGAGTTAAAGTGATTTAAAATTTTTATCAAAATTTCATCTTATTTTATGTTCCAAACACAAGCTTAATAATGACAAAATTATACTAAATCATTATTTTCAAAATTAATCGAAACCAAAGCAGTGCTATTTCAACAGAAATAAAACAAGAGCATAAAGTTTTCAGAATCGTAGTTACTTATGCTAGATTACATGAAGTAACAGTACTTTAAGGACCAATAAATCCAAGCAGAATACATTCTTTCTAAATTAGATCATTGGTTAATTAAAACATCAGTTAATTGGGACAAAATCTGAATGAAGATGGAACAAGATATTTACAAGGATTCACTCTACTGAGTTCAGCAGGCAGTAAACCATTAAAGACTCAATAAGAAAACTTCTATATAATCACCTGACATACTAGAAGTAGCAGCCCAAATACCTCAAAACCACACCAAGAAAACAATGGCCAATATAATCCTAGACATTCAGACAGGATGATCACAACTGATATACATTTGAATGTAGGTTTATTCAGTCACCACTTAACCTACCTGAGACAGTCCCTGATTCTAAGATACAAACTTCATGTTTTTAAGTTATCTAAATTAAAACCTATCAAAATTCTCTCAGGCTCCTGCAATACAGTCTACAATAAAGGTAACATACTGCCATTTCCAAAGGAAGGCAATTTGGGTCTCATAAAGAATTACAGAGGCATCACTGCAAAAAAATTTATAATTCACTCCTACTCAACAGGATACAAGAAATTGAGTTTTGAGAAGAAATCAAAATGGCTTCAGAAAAAATAGATCAGCTGTTGGACAAATATTTACAGTTCATCTACTAGGAGAAAAGCCAGAAACCTTGAAGCAGTGTTACTGTTTGTTGATTTCTCGAAGGATTTTGACTATCCACCATGGTCAAATGAAAAAAATACTACTGGCATATGGTATCCCTGAGGAAACAACAGTTGCAATTATGATGCACTGTAAGAACTCCAAATCAATGGTGAGGTCCCCAGATGGAGACAAGTTTCTTTGATATCAGAGCCAGAGTACTCCCAGGGAACACACTGGCACCTTTTCTCTTTGTGGTCATTCTGGATTATCCCCTCAGAACATTACTTGACCATCTAGGCAACCTCGGTTTCACACACATGAAAAGCTCCAAAAATAACCTATGTAGCTTATGCTGATGATTTAGCCTTGATCTCCTGACACAATAGTGAACTCTCCACTCAATCACTTCATAGTCTAGAATTAGCTGCACATAATGTTGGACTACTTGTTAACCCTAGTAAAACCAAATTCCTTGCTCACAATCAACAAGGATCTATCACCAGCATCAGTGGGGAGCCCACCAATCAAGTGGACGATTTCACATATCCCAGTTCCGAGATAGCCTCAACTGAAAAGGATGTAAAAACTCAGACAACCAAAGCATGGTCGGCCCTATGCAAACTGGATGTTGTTTAGAAATCAACCCTGTCAAACATCCTTAATAGGAACTTTTCCATACAACAGTAGAGTCAGTCCTTTTATATGAAGCAACAGCCTGGATGCTTACCAAAAAACTGGAATCCAAGCTAGATGAAACTTAACCCAAATGTTAGCAGCAGTTTTAAATCTTGGAGAACTCATCACACCAAGAAAGAGCTGTATGGAGGTCTCCTGCTTGTTTCCACTACTGTTAGGGAAAGGCACTTGCACTTTGTGAGACACTACTAGCTAGCTAAACAAGAGCTGGCAAGTGACCTACTACTATGGCTGCCAAAGCATAACCATACTCGAACAGGTCATTCGAGCACAACGTACGTAGATCACTCACCAGACACACAAGATGCCTCCTTGAAGACCTCCTTTAATTAATGTAAGACAGAGATGGATGGCATGTGTAGGCTAAAAATGTCCAAGCAAGCTCAACCAGACAGTGATGATCAAATTCCATGTTCATTTAAGTTCTAAACACCAATTTAATAATGAATAAATTACTTGAGGGTCTATCTTGAAAACCTCTTCACCACTATTCTTATCTCTTACCAGCTCCACCATCACCAGTCTCAACTCCTATCCTATAATGTGAGCAGCTGTGTTACTTCCCTATAGCAAATCTCTTCTGTTCTGGCCCCTTCTCTCTCACTTTAACCTCTCGTCTCATAGCACAAAGTCACCCTCCCTCTCTACTGTAGTCCCACTCAATCAGAGGGGATCTTAGTCTTGCTGGCTGCATAGAAACCTCACTAGTGTTGGTGTCATGAAAGACACACCCAGTACATGTTATAAAATGGTTGGCATTAGGAAGAGCATCCAGCCATAGAAACCTTGCCAAAGCAGACACTGAAGCTGGATACAGTCCTCCAGCTCAATGGACTCTCAAACTGTCCAACCCATACCAGCATAGAAGACAGAAGTTAAATGATGGTGATTATATCATCATCATTTAACATCCATGTTGGTGTAGGCTGGACAGTTTGACAGGATCCAATGACCCTGTCAATGAGCATCGTGCTCCAGTGTCTACTTTGGCAAGGCTTTGACAGCTTGGTGCCCTCCCTAATACCAACCTCTTGTGCCACCAGTACTAGTGTATGCAGCTTACAAGCATACAAAACCTGAGGAGGAGGTTTCATGCTAGCATATGAGTGTGAAGATATGAAAAGGACAGAGCAAGATCTTGTAGCAAGAGAACCACATGGCTACTCACATTTAGGAAAGAGAGAAAGAAATGAATTAGTAGTAGCTGCAAAAAGTTAAACAGTGGTGATGAGGTGTCTAGGTGGTACTTCAAAGTACATGGGGAGTGTAAGTGAGTAGGGGTTGCAAGTGTGTATGAGGGGCAGGGAAACAAACACACACATACAATGGACTTCACTTTTTGTCTACCAAATCCACTCACTAGGCTTTACATTAGAATAATAAATACTTGCCCAAAGGTAAAATTTCATAAATTTGAACAGTTTTAATTGAACAAACATAACCAACCAGATCCAGTGTCTGTGCATACATACACATAGACACACTTCGTCATATTACATCAATTCATCTCAGCAAATGTTTATTTTTAAACCCTTTTGATACAAAACTGCCTGAGACAAACCCTGGTAACAAACAGGTTAAATTAACAATGGGTTTATAAACCATCACTTCAGAAATACAATTAGACTATTCAATCTCCAGTTAGCTTCTTAAAAAGTATTCATTGTCTATCAACTTTCATATTGTACAGTCACAAAAAATTTCAATAGTCGCAACTGAAGGGTGAGAAAGGAATGGTTAACTTTCATGGGCACACAAGATTTTACAACTTTCTAATAAATTTACATCATCTATTTTAATTAATTGTATTTTATTAACAGATGAAAAATATCTTTTTTTTTAAGTATACTGTTTAGAAACTCTAAAGCAATCAATTATATTTAATTACAATTTATTTTATTGATCAAAAAAAAATTTACTCTTTTAAAAAAAGATTTTTTATAGCATACAGTTCAAATATTTTTATGCTATCATAAACGACAATCAATTAATTAATCATTATTTGATTTTTTTAGAACAAGAAATAAAAAAATTATAAAAGTATCAACAGAAAGGATCAAGGGACCAGTGACAGATGATTTATAAAGTAATTTAGATGAATATCGTTAACATTGATTGAATTATATTCTTAAAATTGTAAACCTAAATTAAAACAATTATTTACTCATCAATAAAATAAATTAATTTAATGAGGACACTCAAAGAAATGTGGAGATATACAACTGTAAATCCTCATTTACACAATACTGTACAAGACACCTGTGCCTGTCCCTCTCACCACCTGACATAAAACGACCTCCTACTTTACCACAACAGTCACTGTGGGGAGACATTTTCTTTGTTTTGTGTTGCATGTGTTACATGGCGACCTCACTAGTGTTTCAATAAAAACAGGAAATAAAAACAACAGTAGCTCAGCTCTAGTGAATAACATTTTTGGTCCCAATCCACATAAAGGCTGACTCTGGGTCTAATGACACAAATTCCTGTTTTATGGTGATCAAATAAAAACCTTCAATCAAAATTTGACGTTAATTTATGTTCCAAAATTCTGTTGGTCTATGCTAACTTAATAATGACAAAGTTACTTCAATCAATAATATTAATAGGCTTAGTTTTTTGGTTTTTGTACATATGTGGTGTCACACTTACTTCAAAGGAAGAAGTGAGTGGCAAAGCGAGAGAGAGGAGGACAGATAGGAAGCAGGAGAGAAAGAGAGAGGGCATTCGTTTTTGTGTTTTTAAATGTTTCAGAGAGAGAATGAGAGTGAAAGAGAGGAGTGAGAGAGAGAGACTGTGAGTGGGCGTTTGTTTTGTGTTTTCAAATGTTTATCACATTGCAAGAAAAGTAGATACATAGATACATACACACACTGTTAAATTAAAAGCAAGAGAGACAAGGGACACAAAGGAAATGAAAGAGACAGTAGATACATAGTCCGAAAGAAAAGTTGATGCATTGACATTGTTAAATCAAAGACAAATAACTACAGCAAATACTGGATGTCAATTTCCTTTTTTATTACCACACGAGGAAAAAATTAACTCGCAAGTGGCTGAGTCAGGCATACCATTAACGTAGTTCTCAGGGAGCTTCAGCCTCACACAGAATATGACATGGCTGGCCCCTTTCAATTACAGCTACAACTCATTTTGGCCAGCTGAGTGGACAGGAGCAAGATAAACCTTCAAGTAGCTGGAAGAAAATGAAAAAAGATCCTATATAGGGGCAGGAAAATCTTTTTAGTCATTAGGGTCACTATGGATGTTAAACCGATTCTAACAGCGGCATTTGTGGGTCTCACAGATCTGGAGGCCAAGACCCCAGATAAAGACCGATGCACAGGCTGTTGTTATCAAACTGAGCATGAGTCGAGGGCGAACAGATGAAGGAATAGCAATTATTTCATCTTAGCTTTCAATACTTATACTAAACACAACATTTTTGCCTTACTATATGGAACATTTCCTTTTCTTGCACTCTTTTTTTAAAAAAATAGCACTTTGTCACTTATGACAAGGTTCCTGTTTATCTATGAATGAAACAGTCTGCTCATAAAATTAATGCGCAAGTGGCTGAATACTCCACAGACATGCATACCATAACATAGTTCTAAGGGAGATTCAGCCTCATACAGAATGGCCCCTTTGAATTACAGCTACAACTCATTTTTGCCAGCTGAGTGAACTGCAGCAAGGTGAAGTAGAGTACCTTGCTCAAGAACACCGCGTCGCCAGGAATTGTACTTGTAACTTTATAATTGTGGGCCGAATACCCCTAACCACTGAGCCACGCACCTTCACTCTCTGAACTGTAGAGAAAAGAAGTGAAGCGATAGATAGAGAAAGGAAAGCATCAGTCATTTACAATTACAATTAGATTGAAATACGATCAATCTTTTCTAGCTTCATTACTTTTAACAATGAAGAGGGAAAGACATTTAGTAATGAATAGAGGGAAAGTCTTTCAGGTGTTTACATTTTTATTCTAGGAGTTCTAGAACGATCAAGTTCCCCACCCCCGGTACATATTCACCTTCTTTCATAGTTCTTTATGTCTTAGTTGGGAGAAAGAAAAAAAACGTGTCTTTTTTTTTTTTTCAGGCATGTTTAACGCTTTCTATACAATCTACAAACAAACCCCACCTCCCATTTTTTTTTTCATACAAAAACTAATGCAAATTTCGAATGGGGTATAGCTGTGAAAAGAGCCCCAAAAAATAGGTAATACCCCCAGCAAAATGGATGGAGGAGAAAAGTTGCCAACAGGTGGCTACAGAAAGTTCAACTCTACACTTTAAAGCATTGTTTCTCAACCTTTTTTACTTTTGCGTAACCCTTAAAACAAATCCTGTCTCAAAGAACCCCTGAACAAAAAAAATTATATACCATAACTTTCTCATATTTTTTTCATCATAGTTCATGTGGTAAATATCATCATCATTGTTTAACGTCCACCTTTCATGCTGGCATGGGTTGACGGCTTGACTGAGGACTGGTAAGCCAGATGGCTGCACAAAGCTCCAATCTGATCTGGCAGAGTTTCTACAGCTGGATGCCCTTCCTAATACCAACCACTCTGAGAGTGTAGCGGGTGCTTTTTACATACCACCGGCATGGGGGCCAGTAAGGCGGTACTGGCAGCAGCCATGCTCAAATAGTGATTTTACGTGTCACCTACACAGGAGCCAGTCCAGTGGCACTGGCAACGACCTCGCTCAAATGTTGTCTTTCACTAATTTCATGTTATTACATAACTGACTTCACAATTTAGGTATTCATAACTTATTGGGATTTCCTAAAAATAAGATCCCGTGTAAGACAGTTCGGTATTCTCTGTATATGCACAAAAACCGTCTTAAGGGCTACATAATTTGTATTGTTGTTATTGGATAAGTGAAACAATTATGAGAACAGGGAACAAAGGGATAAGCTCCGCTTTCCCAAGAATTACCGGGTACGTCAGCTAGTGCTTGCATATGTCAGACAAAGTTTATTAAAGCATATGTTCTATGGCTTTAATACGACGACAGGAACAAGGTAATATTTCCCCACTGCCAGATATATTTTCGCAGAATATTGGAAATGAATGACACTGCTTGTGTGACAGTGACACTTATTTACAGCCATCAAACGATATCAAGACAAGGGCACTAACACACGCAATTCCATGACGGGGGTCAATGATATGAGAAGTTCACTGACCCCTGCACTAAACTGCATCTCAGGAAAATTTTATTTAAAAAATATGCAATTTTAAGAAAACGAGAGGGGGAGACAAACTTGAGATGAGGCACTCTTCTGTAGTTATGCCTACAAAAAATATGGCATTGTTATTGCTGGACTGTCTTTTGAACATATAAATACTTAACCAGGGATAACCTGAGGTTAAACAATAATTAAGAGAACTTGTGAGCATCGGAAACTGACGAGTAATTTGGTTGTCATTTAATCTCCGGTCAGCTCTTGATCAGTATTTTAGGGCAGCGTAAACATCCCGTCTTTTTGATATGTGCAGGCAACACCAGGTACATCTCCAGCGTAACATTATCTGAGATGGTAGAGTATGGAGAAAGAAATTTAGCTAGTTATATTTTGCAGGTTCAGTAACAAAGTAGAAGAACCTTCGTCGAGGTAATCATTCATTTTAATTATCCAGAAAGTGAAAGAACAAAATTGTCATTTGTCGGTGGCCGAAACTCAGAAATAAAATGAAACTAATTTTTCTTGTCTTTCTCTCTTTCTGAAACTGCAAGTCTCGAAAGCGGAACTTTTCAGGCAAGAAACACCTATGAGAATCATAGGAGAGGACATAATTATAATTAACACTGATGATCTAATTAACAGGAATTACTTCCTAGGGGATATTGTGATAGATACCGTTAAGTTTCATGCATCGTTAGGATTAATTAATATTTCAGCAGTGCGCTGTGATGAGCCAATGCATTTAGTGAATCGCCAGACATTTAGAAAAAGCTACTATATAGTCAAGCTTAATAAAAGTATTACACAAAAGTCGTTCAGGGTGGCATCGACAGAGATATTGGAATCGCTTTCAGGTCTTGAAGGGGTCATTTTGCCAGTAAGAAACGCACAGACAGGTTCTATTCCACTTCTTCACCATTAGTTAGCTAATCGATTGATTAATCGTTCTATCGTTCAATCAATCAGTTGCTCTGTCAGAATCTTTTCGGTACTATCCATGAACGACCTCATCAATGTCCAAAGTCTGCGTTGTCTCCAAATCAGCTCGATCCAAGCAATTGATTAATTAATAGGTTAACTCGTTGACTAATAATTGTATTCAAATTAAGGACAAAACCAACAATTTTGAAAATAAGGAGTCAGTCAATACAATTGACTGCAGTGCTTGGCTAGTACTTTATTTGGAAAGACTTCTGTCCACACCCCGCTCCCATTTTCTCCCAAATTTGTTTCTTTTTTTTTTTTGCTAAAAATCCCCGTTTTCGGATACGCAGATTCCGGAAAATTGCTAAAAATCGGGATTGTGAAAATTCCCCCCCCCCCCGCCCACTCCCAACTTCTTCAATTTTGATTTTTTCCCCCCGAACACTAACCCTAAAACCATAACCTTAAGTACAGAAGTGTTTTGAAATTTTTGTCCAAATCATAATGTCCGTATTTTTCCGCATATTTAGAAGAAAAAAATTCTTAAAATTCTCCGCATTTTTCCGTATATTTTTTTTTGGGGGGGGGAGGTAAATTTTCAGATTAACACCCGCACGGTTTTCACTAGGGTGTTAGGGTTAGGGAATTCCGTCCCTAACCCTAACACCCTAGTGAAAATCGTGCGGGTGTTAATCTGAAAAAAAATTAAAATGAAGGAAATGGGGGCGGGCGGAAGTCTTGCCTTTTATTTTAATGATCCTGGAGGAATGAAAGGCAACGTTAACTTCAGCGGGATTTGAACTCGGAACAACCAAAAGAGCGCAATACCATATGTCAATTTTTCCGAAACTCTAATGATTCTACAGTGAGTGTGACCCTCCCATGACACTGGTTTCAACATGTTTTCAACAAAATAGTTCACTTTCATTTTATTGTTGTCGAAAATGAAAGATTGCTGGCATAAAATCCTTTTAAGTTTGATGAACAGTTCTTTAATTCCAAGTCGGCTCTAAACGACCAGATAAGATGGTCAAAACGCTTTTCAAACGAAACAGTGCTTTTATATTTATAGGTATTCCTATAAAATAAAGTTGGAAATTACCTAGGGCACCATTAAGTTTTAAGCATTTGAGAAATTGTGGGTGCGAATTTTTGTCCGATTATTAATTATTGTGTCCTTCCATCTTTTGTTTGTTTTTTTAAACAGGAAGGTGCGAGTCGAAGGAGATTTGGCTGCTACTTCTAGAACATTGAGACGACTACACACGGTCCCACGTTGATTCGATGGATAGTGGTGCACGTGTTCTTTACCTTCGCCGAAGCCCCATACCCTCAGGGGGAAAGAAAAGGTACAAAAGCGGGAGGGGTACAATGTAAAAGAAAACATGAAATTTTCGGTAAAAAATTATTTTCTGATTCGTAATTTCCGTGGTATCTATACAAGAACATTTAGGGGTGAGGAACCTTTCCTTTCCCATGAGGTATGGGACTTCAAAGGACAGTTATTCCAAAATTCCGTCCTAGACTTTTGACATGATGATTCGATGGTAGAAATAACAGTCAAATCGGAATTCTTTCTGAAGTTGATCGGGCCAAATTTCATTCTTGTTTTCAGACTTATAATTTAATCCTTCTTTCATTCGTTATAATAACATAAAAGTTTCCTTTCACAAGTCTCAAGTTACCATGATGGTTGACAAAAAAGAACAAAAAAAAAACATGTAAATGATCGATGCATGGATGCCAAGAAAATACGTCCTGCGAGTCACATATCACCCACAGAACAAGTAAAAAATACATTGGATCGAACAGATAGGATGGTCACGCCTGGAGACCAACTGATCATTAGAGGTCTGCTTAACCAGAATTAACCTGGAGCCAAACACAGAAGACGAACACGAGGTAATCTTTTAAATCTCCGGAATTACAAATTTTCTGCTGCCCACCTACGGACAGACTTTAGTTATTGGTTTCTCCGAGTGAAAATTCATTCAAAACATTTCATAATGGACGATATGACAACGCCTCAACTGTGAAATTTAATAAATTGTACTAAGTTGACTTAGTAATCGAAAACGTAAAAGAAAATTTGGTTGATTATTAACACTATTACAGCGAAAGTAAATACATCAATTCATTACTGTGTAAATGTTATATATTGAGTTTATGTAACTGAACGTATCAAAGATTGTGTATTTTATATATATATATATATATATATATATATATATAGATATATATATATATATATATAAACGATTTATATAATTATAATTGGTTTCCTATATTCATTGATCGTAAAAATTGTGTAAATATATCGTATACAAAAATTAAGAAGAATACAAAAAGTCTTAATCATCTAGAGTTAAGAGAATTGACACGTACTGCGACGTCAAAGTGTTAATTTTTGTTGGGAAATTAATAAAATCTGAAAAGCAATAATTAATTTATATTTTAAAAAAAGTATATGCTCCCTTTAAAAAGTCAATTATTAGTATTTTAACGTACATCAAGTTTCTAACGAAAAAAGTGTTAAGAGTAACTGAGGAAACTTACGTAGACGGTGACAGCGAAAAAGTAACAATGCCCGCAATTTTGTTTTGTTTAAATATTTGAGCGCGAATTATGGGTAATATCTAAAATCCGGAATGAACATGATCGAAGTCTTTTCAGACAATCTTTGTACACTGACGCTAACTTAATCAACTAAATCACTCGTTTATTTTTATTTATTTATTTATTCTTATAAGATAAACTATATATGATATTTATAAAACAAATATTTATTGTGAAACGAAAAGAAAAATGGGTAATCGTTTTAATAAGAAAATTTATTGAGTTCATTCCGTGAAAGCAAACTTTTCTAAGCAAGTCCGTCAGGTTTTACATCACCTAAGGGCTCTCAGGGCTCACATCTCCTCAGAGTTTAAGAATTTATTTAATTATACGAACTTTATTAAATGTTGTAGATGGTGCAAAGTCATTACAAGTTTTCTCAAATTCCAGTACATTTCCTTCTTTGGAACTAATACAAATATGATCAGCTGAATAAAAAGTCAACTTGCAATGGTCTTGTAAAAATAGTTCCTCCTATTTACTTTTCAACTACGTTATTTATATAGCTTTTGATGCCCATTTTATAAAGATAGGCACGAAGCAAACAATTTGTTGGTTGGGGAGAGGATAGGTTGATACCAACGATTTTAGTGCCAAACTGGTACTGCATTTTCTCGACCCCGAAAATATGAAAGGCAGAGTTGACAACTGCGGAATTAGAACTTAGGAAAAGAAAAATAAGAGGCGGAACAAATACCGCCAGGCATTTTCGGCCAAGCCACCGCCCTTCATATATAATGTAACGTGCTGAAAACTAAGATGGTACTAGTTTTAGGAAAGGCGTTCAAATTCCGCTGAGGTCGACTTTGCCTTTCTTTTTTTCGGGGTCGATATAACCGACTAACCTCGTCACGCGAAACTGCTGGCCTTGCGTCATAATTTGAAACCATCATCATTATTATTATTATAAAATAAGTACCAGTCAAGTACTGAAGTTTCGATGTAATCGACTTGCCCCTCCCCTAAATTGCTGACATTGTGTCAAAATCTGAAGTTATTTTAATTATTTGGTACTTTTTGGTTATCTCACCGTCATTAAAAAATTGGGTTATCTCTTCACTAAAACGTTGAGTTTATGTGGCGACAAGAGATTGGATTAAAAGGGTTTAGATCAAAGGTTCTCAAACCTTATGGCTACATAGTACCCTCAGCGCCCCACCCCTATTTTTATGTATAAATAAATATCTTATATTTTACTAATTTTTATGTACTATGAATCATTTGATATTTAATATAATATTATATAATTTGTATACAATATTATAATAAATTCATAGCGTCCCCCAATCCATTGCCTTCCTCCCAACGCATCCTTTTTCTCTACCGCCTCCTTAGGCACCAGCGCCCACCAGGACTGTCTCAACTCCCACCGGAGGGCGGTAGTGCCCACTTTGAGAAACTATGGTTTAGATCCTTTTGATTCAATACTTCAACACATTGTTGACAATTTGGCCTCCTCAATAGGCATAGTATGATTTGTTATAAAAATGTTATTAGATTCAATAAGATGTTTAATCTTTTCAGTTTTCCTTTTTATTTTATTCTGTTTTCATGTTTATTAATTTTTTCCTTTGTTTTATTGAGGGTTAAACTATTTTTTTTTAGTTGGGGGAGATAACCAAAAGTGCCAATATTTTTCATAAAATGGGGGAGATAACCCAATTTTTTAATGGTGAGATAACCAAAAAGTACCAATTATTCTTATGCCTAAGGTGGCTAACTGACAGAATTGTTAGCAAGCCGGGCAAAAGGCTTAGCAGTATTTCATCTGTCTTTAAAACATTCTGAGTTCAAATTCCGCCCATGTCGACTTTGCTTTCCATCCTTTTGGGGACAATAAAATAAGTACCAGTTGTTCATTGGGGTCGATAAGATTAGTAACATTTAAGCACAAAGCTTGATTACACTGAGTAGCCCCTTTTCCCAAAATATCAGGTCATATGCATAGAGTAGAAATTATTATTATTATTATCATTATAAGTCAAACTGGCAGAAAAGTTAGCACACTGGATGAAATGCTTACCGGTATTTCGCCTGCTATTATGTTCTGAGTTCAAATTCCGCCGAGGTCGACTTTGCCTTTCATCCTTTCGGGATCAATAAATTAAGTATTAGTCAAGTACTGGGGTCGATGTCATCGACTTACCCACTCCCGAAAAATTTCAGGCCTTGTGCCTATAGTAGAAAAGATTATTATTATTATTAAGGCAGGGAGCTGGCAGAATTCTTAGCATGCCAAGCAAAATGCTTAGTGGCATTTCATCCGTCTTTACGTTCTGAGTACAAATTCCACTGAGGTCGACTTTGCCTTTCATCCTTTCGGTGTCAATAAATTAAGTACCAGTCAAGAACTGGGGTCGATATGATTGACTTACCCCCTACCCACAAATTTCAGGCCCTGTACCTATCATAGAAAGGATTATTATTATTATTATGCTTCTAAAAAACGGAGAGGCTTTTGGATCTTCAGATGTTTGAACATCAGATTCAGAATCTACAAACAATTTTATAAGCTAAGAATTGATAATGGGTGGAGGATTTACACCTGTTGTACTTTTTTTATGTAAAAATATTTCATTGTTATTTGAAGATAAATAGTAGATGGGTAAGTGGTTGGCCTGCTGAGTGCACATAAAATAGAGGGTTTGATTCCTCAAGCAAAGCACTTAATTTTATATCGTTCCAGTCTACTTTTATTCTGTAGAGTAATCCAAGGGTGAGTCTTGTATTTAACAGATGTTTACTACCACAGAAACCAAAATAAGCTCCAGACTAAATGGACCTTGAGACATTAGAGAAGGCTCATAATGTAGTGGTTTGGGATGTTGTGTTCACAATCTTGAGATTGGGGATTCAATTCTTGAAGCAGGTGGTGTGTTGTTTCTTTGAGCAAGATGGTTTACTTTATGTTGCTCCAGTCAGCTCACTTGAAAATGAGTATCAGCAACATGCGGGATTTAATCCAGTGATAAAGTAACAATGTTTCAGGTGGGAAGAGTATTGTACCATGCATCTGAAAAAAAATCAGATACACTCCATTTTCATGTACCTGTAGGCTTGAGGCAGACTTATCTTTACCTCAATGGGAATCTGGTCTTTAAAACACATGCACACAAATATATATGCATGTGTGTTTGTGTGCAGTGGCAGACTGGCCAGGTTGCCAGCTTGTTCGATGGCAAGTGGGCCCCTGCGCCATTAGAATCCATATACAGAGGCCCATGTTAGTAACTAAAGAGCCCATCCCTTCAAGTTTGAGAACTTTTTATTCACTCCTGGAAGAATGCATTAATTATTTAGGTACATGGCTGTATTTGTAGACAGTTGAAAAGAATACTTTTAACAAAAGAAAAAATTAAATAATAGCATTGCAGTTGCAGGTGGGCCCCCTTAGCATCCTGGCAACCAATATTTTTAGACCCAGTCTGCCACTGTATGTGTGTGTGTGTGTATATATATATATTCTTAATTGTTTCACTCATTTGACTGCAGCAGCTATGCTGGAGCACCGGCTTTAGTCGAGCAAATTGACCCCAGGACTTATTCTTTGTAAACCTAGCACTTATTCCATCATTTGCCTTTGCTGAACTGCTAAGTTACAGGGATGTAAACACACCAGCAGCATTTGTCAAGCAACGTTGGGAGGACAAACACACACTCACATATATACATATATATATAAAATTAATCAAAGGATATATATATATATATAGTTTTAGGGAAAAGAACCAACTTTCAAGAACTCATCGATGAAAATCCACTATCACATATAGAAAAATTAATAATTAAAAGCACAATAAATGTGCTTTTAATTATTGAGCTATAAAGCTATAAAATTGAGCTATAAAGCTCAATTTAATTTTGAATTTTTATAAATTGATTTTAATTGAGTTTTTACCTGTAATTTTGGATTTTGTCCCTAATATTATTATATATATATATAATCTATATATATAAAAATGAGAATGTGTGTCTGTCTGTGTGAATCCCTAAAACTCGAGAACTACGCAACCAATGTCGTTCAAATTTTACAGATGCCTTACTTAGGGTTCCAGTTGTGTTTTAGTCAAAAAAAATTTTTAACTTCTTGCAGAGTTCGAGCCCACGGCAACATAATATCTCCTCTACTATTTAAGTATTACGTGTCAAAAGTGAAACAAAAACACTCATGTCAAATACTTTCACTTTAAAAATGAAACTATTCCACTAACTGAAACAATCACATTTCGATACTGTAATGAGAGATACTTTCAGAGAGAGAGAAAGAGAAAGAGAGAGAGAGAGAGAGAGAGAGATAGATGTATATGTATACATATAGATGTATATGTACACGTTATTCCTCTAACTGAAACAATCACATTTCGATACTGTAATGACAGATACTTTCAGAGAGAGATGTATATGTACACGTATATGTATAGATATATATATAGAGATATAGATCTATATGCATACATGTATATGTATACGTATGTGTAGATGTATATATATATAGATGTACATGTAATATGTACACATATATACATATATATACATGCATACAGATATCTATACATATATACACCCATCACACACATACACATGGACACAAACACACACATTAGTCATTTGTTTTCTTATCCAAAACTACGTCAAAAGTACTGGATCTTTATGAAATTTGGAAATTACATTCTATGCATAACGGCCATAACTCCCATGAAAATTCATATATTTTTGATGTTGATGAAATTTTAACCCGAACATAACAGATGAGCATTATTTGTAATTCAACGGTACAACAGTGTAAGACTACCCTTTCAGATATACTTACATTGTGATTTCTGCAATGTGGTGCATAAATTGTCAAGTAAATGAAACGCATCTTTGCCTCCACTGATTCACTTGCAAAGTGTTGAGTAAAATTATTTCGTTGCAGACCTCCTTTGAGTCTTTTTATTATCACTGCGACACACAGTCCCCAGTAGGTAACATTGATTTCAAGGCCTTCCCAGATGAGAGACTGGTTGTTCTAAGACATTTATCGATTGTAAATTTTGTCTGCAATTTGGAAATTATATTCTATGCATAACAGCCATAACTCCCATGAAAATTCATATATTTTTGATGTTGATGAAATTTTAACCCGAACATAACAGATGAGCACTGTCTGTAGCTGGTCTTCTCTTGGAAGAGCCCCGCTTCTCACATGGACAACTGTATGTTGGCTGCTCAAGAGTGGGCAGCAAAAAAAAAAACCTATTTGCATATGCTCCACAAGGGAAAACAAGGAACATTGTCTACAACGAGGTGTTATAATCACAACAGCAAGTATGTACATGATCACCTTCTTTTACGAAACTTCATTGACTTTCATATATTTATATTGATATACATATATATACGTGTGTTTGGGTGCATGTGTGTGTGTATATATATATCTCTATATATAAAGATGAGAATGTGTGTCTGTCTGTCTGACTGTGTGTCTGGGTGAATCCCTAAAACTCGAGAACTACACAACTCTCTTTTACAAACCCAGTGAAAATACATATATTTCATATGTCAAAGAAATTCAAGCAATACATATAACACCAAAGTTAAAAACATTCCCAACAATTCCACAATCCCCAACCTCCAGAGCTATTGAAGAAACTGTTATCATCAACTGACCAAGATTCCTAACATTTGCAAAACAAAATTAGACAATACGACGCTGTACTACAGATGACATCATTTGGAACCACAAGAGATTTAACTGAGGCAGCATTCATCCAAACTTTCAAGATCCAACCTCAGATTTATCATTGCATTGTCTCTCTACTACCTCTGTCAAATGAATCACCAAAATTGGCCTTTCATTATTTATAATCTGTACCTGTTTGTTTGGATACGAAATAAAATACACAAAACGTGTTTCTGAATTACGTGTATTTACTTTATATACATATGAGTTGAAAACTTTCTTCTAGCATTCTACTTAATGTCTATGTTCCATGCTGGCATGGATTGGAGAGTTATTAATGTAGAAATATGGTATCGTAGCTTCTAACAGTTGAGGGTTGCGTAGTCTAGACGGCGTTTTTAGATTTCATTATTCTCTTTAACCCGGGCAACGCTGGGTATTTCTGCTAGTATAATATAAACAATATATATATATAGTATAAAGAATATAGATGTATGTAATATAAATGATATATATAATATAAATAATATATATATATATATATATATATATAGATATAAGGGTATTACTATAGAAGAATGCCTCACGCTAAAACTACCATAATAAACACATTTTTACCGAACGTGAGGAAATGCAACTCTCAAAAACTGGCTTCTCAAAAACAGACTTAACAATATATCGAACAATTTAACGATTATTACAACAATATGTAACTTTCGATCATCAGTATAGTATGGTCAAAGTATATAAAAATAAACAAAAGATTCAACATATCAAAATGAACACCCCGTGTACAAGCCATGTACAGGGACGCTGTCAGTAAGGTGAGGATTGGCAACGAGTACAGTGAAGAATTCCAGGTAGAGATAGGGGTCCACCAAGGTTCAGTCCGCAGCACCCTCCTATTTATCATAGTCCTCCAGGCAATAACACAGGAATTTATTTTAGCCTAACAAGCTTCCTGCAATGGTAGTGAATGTATTCACTATTTCATTAGGACATATGACCACAGGAATGTATCACTGACAAACCTCAAAAAGGATAAAATGCATTCAGTATTTCCCTGAGTCACTGCTAGGGTGATGTTCATCTCAACATTGTGTTTTTAACACAAATCTATGGAAAGACTTTCTTTCAGACAAAAACCACAACAGCATACTCATCACCAGTATATATACATTGAGTATGATACACAGATAACATTTATATGTATGTGTGTGTGTGTATATATATATATATATATATATATATATATATATATATATATATATATATATATATATATATATATATATATATACACACACACATCTATAAATGCATATATATATATATATATATATATATATATGCATGTATTGTTGTATAAAATAAGTTAATAATAAGTGTTTCAGACATGTGCTACACTAAGTGACATGTTTTCATACCGTAAATAATATTAATGAACAAAAAAATACCTCTTTCTACTTCAGCAGAAATTGTTGCAGTTGTATTCATTAATTGTTTTAATTTCCTAATTGTTCCTGAAGCAGGAAGATCTTTCAGATGAATGCTATTGTCTACATAGTTGTAGTCAGATGAATGCTATTGTGTACATAGTCGTGATTATCATTTATATGAATGAATAGAATGTTACTCATCATATGATGAGTAACTTTGGAACTATACTTTGGCCACCTTCAGTACTATGGCATACATACAATAATTATAACAAAGTTTTTATTAAATTTCTTGCTGCTTCTACAAAATGATGAAATAAATACTAATTTTCAAATGAAAAATATTTATTACCACAAAACAAAATTAAAAAGAGCTCTCACAGAACGAAAATCTCCACCAAGGCAACACCAACGTCCTCTCAATGATTAGCCGGAGATGATTTTTTAAATGAGAATATCTGAAATAAATTTGACTGCTCTCACAAATGTGAATCCTAAAAATGAACCTGACCGATCTCAAAAATTAAGTAAAAAAAACGAAAAATTATCCAGAATCCTTGTCCAGTACCAGATCAATCCCAGAATCTAATCAGTTTGTGCCAGTCACAAGGCCAAACATCTCTGAAAGTTTCATCTGAATCCATCCAGCAGTGTCATTATTTTTCTAAATTTTATCACAATCTACTCCATCAAAAACCTATCTCTGAAAAAGTTAATGAAAAAAATGTGTATATTTCAAAAAGTCATAAGAATCAAAATCGGTATTGAAGTGCCAACACTGGAATTTTGCCTCCCTCTCTTTCTCTCTAACATGCACACTTATCCTGCATCTCTGTAGCTCTCTTTTGTTCTCTCTCCACAATGGTTGGCACTCTGTCGGTTACAACGACAAGGGTTCCAGTTGATCCATTCAACGGAACAGCCTGCTCGTGAAATTAACGTGCAAGTGGCTGAGCACTCCACAGACACGTGTACCCTTAACGTAGTTCTCGGGGATATTCAGCGTGACACAGTGTGACAAGGCTGACCCTTTGAATTACAGACACAACAGAAGCAGGAAGTAAGAGTGAGAGAAAGTTGTGGTGGAAGAGTACAGCAGGGTTCGCTACCATCTCCTGCCAGAGCCTCGTGGAGCTTTAGGTGTTTTCACTCAATAAACACTCACAACACCTGGTCTGGGAATCAAAACCGCGATCCTATGACCGCCAGTCCACTGCCCTAACCACTGAGCCTCCACTCTCTCTCCACAATGTAAAGTGTAACTAGAGGAAATCAACCAACCAACCAACTTTATTGATAGAGATTATCAAATTTCAAATTTTAGGATTTTATTCACTCAATAATAGGTTTATTACAGTTGTACTCTTACTGAGTTCATTTGCCTTTGACAAACTCAATTGTCTTCCTTCATTAATAATTGTTTCTAATTTAATCCTTTGCGAAGGCAGCGAACTGGCAGAATTGTTAGCATGATGGGTAAGATGCTTAGCAGCATTTCATCCAACTTTACATTCTGAGTTCAAATTCCATCAGAGTCAACTTTGCATTTCATCCTTTTGCAGGTTGATAAAATAAGTAGCAGTTGAGCACTGAGGTCACTTGCCCTCTCCCCGAAATTGTTGACCTTCTGCCAAAATTGGAAACAAATTTAAAACTCTTTGGCATTTAAACTGGCCATATCCAGCCAAAATATCTTACTTGTTTGTTCAAACTGGCCAGATCTGGCTTTTCACACCTACCCGATAATGTCATTTTAAAAATATGCAATCACTGAAATCTCAAAGCTGAAAGATGCCACATTATTAACTGAAAACAATGTGAATAAATAAGCATCACAATTGACTGAGTAATCCAAATGCTAAAGCATTAAGCATAAGGCCAATGGCTTAGAGGGAAGGGGTCTGGGCAATACCATTGGTCCTAGTGCTTCATTAGTAATGGTAGTGACAGTGGTGATGATGATGCTGTTGTTGTTTCCGTCATTGTGATCATCATCATTGTCGTTTTCTTCTTCTTCTTCTTCCTCCTCCTCATCTCCCTTTTCCTTCTTCAGTCATAATAATTACCATTAACATCTTGGATGCTTTATAGCGATCTTACATCAACTCAATCTTTCATTAGTACTTTACCAGAAAGATAAATGATGAAGTTGAAAGGATTTGAACTCAGACTGTAAGAGACCACACTCGACAAAATACTATACACACTTTTTTTTTTTTGCTCAACATAGGAATAAAACATATAGGCACAGGCATAGCAGTGTGGTTTAGAGGCTTGCTTGTCAACCATGTGACACTAAGTTCAGTCCCACTGTGTGGAAGCCCATCATGTATGCATGTACAAGGTGTAGTCAAAAAGTATCCTACCTTGATTTTTTTTTTTTTTTTGCACAAAATAATTTTGTGTGAGCAAAACCCGCATGAGTATTAGTTGACCGCATCCTTCCTGAACATACACAAAAATTTCCATCTCTAGGTTGCGTCATTCACCTGCAGTGATGCATTGAATATAGATAGAAAGAGTGTACTGTGCGATTTTTTTTTTTAGTCAAGATGACAGAGCGCATTGAGCTGAATCAAATTCAGCCAAAGCCCCAGACTATCAAGAAGATTCAGGAGGCCTTTGGAGATGAGTCTTTGGGAAAAACACAAATAAAGGAGTGGTATAACCAGTTCAAAGATGACTGCACCTCAGAGGATAGTGATCCACGTTGTGACAGACCATTGATAAAATGATTGCAAAGGTTCAAGGAATAGTCTATGGAGACTGTTGTGTGACTATTGAGGAGGTTATTGCCAAAGATGGAATCAGCCATGGGTCAGTTCAATCAATTATAACAGAAGATTTGTGCATGAGGTGGATGTCAGCCAAATAAGTAGAAAAGTTGTTGTCTGACCACATAAAGGAAATATCCCAGAACATGCTGGAGTGTACTATCCAAGATTAAAACTTTATGAACACTACCATCACTAGCAATGAAACATGGGGGTATGGCTATGACCCTGAAACAAAATTGCAATCATCCTAATGGAAGCATTCATCCTCGCCAAGACCAAAGAAAGCAAGACAAGTGCCTAGCAATGTTAAACAGATGATGACCTGTTTTTTTTTTTTTTACTTTAGAGGTATTGTGCACCATGAATATGCATGTTGTGATGAGAGTTACAGCGCCCCATTGCAAAAGATAGACTGGTCAAAGTAAAGTATAAATAGTAACGACCCGAGTGAGTTTGAGGCTTCAGAGTCAAGTGAAGTTTGTGTTAGTTCACAGAGAAATCAGAAGGTGTCAGTTGGTTAATTCACAAGGAATATTGATTGTTGGTTTGTAAAGAGATTTGTTTGGCTTGTAAAGAGATTTGTTTGGTTTGTAAAGAGATTTGGTGACAAGGTTTCCGTAGCTCACATAGGTTATTTAACAATTTGTTCATGATATAACTTGTTAAATAATGGAAGACTTATTAGCTTCCATAGTACAGTTGCAAAAGCAACAACAAGATCAGCAACAGGAGTTGCAGAAGCAATTATTACAGCAACAACTATTGGAGCTATATTCAAAGAAGTCCAAAAATGGAGTAAGTTCATTTTCGCTAGATGGCATTTCAAACTCGATTAATGAATTCAGTTATAACCCAGGAGGGTATAACTTTTGCATTATACAAAAGGTAAAAAAAGTATAAGGGGATTTTAAAGCAAGATTGCTAATCATGATTGACAAACAAAAAGTGAGAGTGTTATTGCGAAAATTAGCTCCGTTATAACATGAACATTACTGTAATTTCATATTGCCCCAAAAAAACCAATGAAATTTGCTTTAAAGAAACAATAGAATTACTATGTAACTCATTTGGTGATAAAACTTCTGTTTAACACTCAAATGTAATGTTGGAATATAACGAACAAAGAGAATGATGATTTTATCACATACGCAGGAACAATCAACAGGATGTGTGAAAGTTTTAAATTCAAAGAACATACACCCGAGATGTTCAAGTGTCTTATTTTCATACAAGACCTTACAGCAAGTGAAGATACAGAAATTTGGGCAAGAATTCTTTCTAAATTGGAACAGGCAAACCAAGATCTAACCTTACAATCTGTAGCAGAAGAATGCCAACGGATGGTAAACCTGAAACACGATGTAGGAAGAATTTAAGAAAAGGATTCCTCAAAAATACAGATATGCCGACCTGAAAAGTACAACCAAAAAGGAGTGCCACATCTTAATCCATGTTATGGATGTGGGGGCCTACATTTCAGAAAAGACTGTCCATTTAAAAATCAAAAATGTTACAATTGCAAAAGAATTGGTCACAAGAATTCACACTGCAGAACAAAATTACAAAAGGTAAATGTTAAAAATCCCAGAGTGCTCTCAGCAGAAACAAAAATCAACTCCCAAATGAGAAAATTCGTACATGTAAAAATAAATGGAATACATATCAAGCTTCAATTGGATACTAGAAGTGATATTTTAACAATAAATATGGACACATGGAAGAAAATAGGGAAACCTATGTTGAGAAAAACAGTAAAATTTGCTTGTAGCCTGACAGTTAACAAATTACATTTCATTGGCGAAATGTGAACTAATGTCACATTTCAAGGGAAAACATGCAAAGCAAAAATCTTCATCAGTAAGATGTAACTGATTTGTTTGGTACTGATTGGTTAGAATTATTCGATTTATGGGACCTCCCATAAATCTCTATTGTAAAAACATAAATGATTGTACCTCTAAAAATATTTTAATGTTTCCACAAGTACTCTCAGACAAACTAAGTCTATGCACAAAGACTGAAGCGTGTTTTGAATTAGATGATAACGTTACACCTGTGTTCAAGCCTAACAGGAAAGTGCTTTTTGCTACAATGAGTTGGACAGATTGGAAAAAAATGGAATCAGTGAAAAAGTGGATTACATGAAATAGGCAGCTCCGACTGTATGTATAAAAAAGGAAAATAACAAGATTAGGTTGTGTGCCGATTTTTCAACTGGTTTAAATGACTATTTAAAAATGAACCATTATCCACTACCAATCCCAGAAGATATTTTTATAACACTAAACAGAGGAAAATTATTTTCAAAACTCAATCTGTCTGACGCATATCTACAAATCAAAGTAGGTAAAAAAAATGCTTGAAGCTGTTAACGGTCAACATATACAGAGGTCTATACAAATACAACAGCCTAACTTTTGGACTGAAGGTAGCACCTGCCATATTTCAACAGGTGATGGATGCAATGTTGGCAGACTGTCAATTTGTTATTCCTTACCTTGATGATATGTTAATCAAAAGCGAATCATAGAATTAGCATATTGAACACGTGAAGTGTGTCTTTAAAAAAAATATGGATTATGGTTTCACACTCAGTGAAGAGAAGTGTGAATTCTTTTGCCTAAAATCAAATACCTACGTCAAATCATAGATCAGAATGGAAGACGTCCTGACCTGTCGAGGGCAGACGCAATCGAGAGTAGGCCTTCTCCAATGAACATACCAACATTGCAAGCTTTCCTTGACCTAGTAAATTACTATCAACAGTACATTCCAAATATGCATAAATTGCGAGCATCGTTAAACGATTTATTGAAAAAAGAAGTAAAAGGGAATTGGTCAGTAAAGTGCCAAAATGCACTTGAAGACATAAAGAAAATACTAATTTTTGACTTGTCACAAGCGCATTTCCATCCTAGAATGGACATTGTTGTAATGTCTGATGCTTCGGAGTATAGAATAGGAGCAGTCTTGCTACACAAATATAAAGATGGAAATATGAAGTCAGAAGTTCATGCTTCACATTTACTGATAGCAGTGGAAAAAAAAGTATAGTCAGATAAAGAAGGAGGTTCTATCAATTATTTTTGCGGTAAAAATATTTCACAAATTTCTACATGGTAGAAGTTTTTTGTTACAAACTGACCATCGACCATTACTATCAATTTTTGGATCAAAGAAGGGATTGCCTACCTGTACAGCGAACCAACTACAAAGCTGGGGTACTATATTGCTGAACTACAATTTGAAGGTGCAGTATATTCCATTGCAGAAAATTAGTCATTCAGAGTGCTTATCGAGGCTAATTCCCAAGAGCGTCATTGCAGTCAGAAAATGAAGTAAGAGGTATCGTGTGTCATATAATCCAGGAAATGCTGGTGACAGCACATGATATAAAAATGAAAGTTGTTGAGGATAGTTACATTACAAGAATGAAAGAAACATTGAAAAATAAGCATAATAAAAATACAAATAATTTTTCACTATGCGATGGTGCCATAATTTACACGCAGAGAGTAGTAATACCAAATGCACTGCAAAAATGAGTATTGCAATAATTCCCCTGTAGGCACCCAGGAATGTCCAGAATGAAAGTTTTAGTGAGGAGCTTTGTATATTGGCCAACAATGGACAGGGACATGAAGAAACTGGTGAAAGCATGTAGAGGTTGCGTGCTGGCAACCAAAGTACCACCAGTAAAATATCAATCGTGGCCAGAGACAGAGCCCATGGTCCAGGATACATATCGACTACGCTGGACCATTGAATGAAGCATACTATCTAATCATTGTGGATAACTATACAAAGTGGCCAGAGGTATGCAGATGTAATAAACCCGCAGCAAAGACAACAATAAAGTTCTTACTCAAGTTATTTGCTCGATATGGTATTCCAGACACGTTAGTTTCAGATAGTGGAACACAATTCACAGGATATGAATTAAGAAATTTCTGAAAAATATGTGTCATAAAGCACATCTTTATTCCACCCTACCACCCGAGGTTAAATGGGCAGGTGAAAAGATTTGTCAACACGTTCAAAAGAGCTCTAAGAAAAGCTAGGAATGAGCTAGATAATGACGAGGCACTAACAAAGTTTTGGAGAGTATATAGGATAATGCCAAATCCAAATACTAATTCAGGAAAGTCACCAGCAGAGCTTGTTTCAATCATTTGATTACAGCCAAGCTGGAGAACGACCTTAAGGGATTTTAGTTGAACAAATCAAACCCAGAACTGACTCTTTGTAAGCTAAGTACTTATTCTATTGGTCTTTTTTGTCAAACTACTAAGTTACAGGGACATAAACACACCAACATCAGTTGTCAAGCAATGGTGGGGCGACAAACACAGACACACAAATATATGCATATATATATATATATATATATATATATATATGACAGGCTTTTCTCAGTTTCCACATACCAAATCCATGTTCGACCTGAGGCTACAGTAGAAGACACTTGCCTAAGGTGCCACGCAATGGGACTGAACTCGGAACCATGTGGTTGGGAAGCAAGCTTCTTACCACACAGCCATGCCTGCACCCATATGTTTTATTTCTCCTTGTCTCAGTCACTGGACTATGGCAATGCTGGAGCCCCACCATAGAGGTTTAGCTGAACAAACTGACTCCAGGATTTTCTCCTTTTTTGAAGTTTGGTACTTATTCTATCAGCCTCTTCTGCCAAACTGTTAAGTTAAGGGAACATAAGCAAATTGACATCAATTGTCAAGTGGTGGAAGACAAACTCAAAGACAAAGACAGTCACAGATAAATACATATATACATGTGTGTGTGTGTGTATGTGACTGATGGGCTTTTTTTCAGTTTCTGTCTCCCAAATCCACTTGCCAGGTTTTGGTTGGCTCAGGATTATAGTTAGACGCTTGCCTAAGTGGCCAGGAAGTGGGACTGAACCTGAAACCATGTGGTTGGGAAGTGAACTTCTTAGCAGACAGCCACATCTGTTGTAGAAACATTTTTAAGTTGCTGTCGATATTTATTAGACTCATGAAAAATGCTGCAAACTTTCTCCTAAAAAAATCGTGAATAGGCTAGTTCCATTGATTTCATTTATAACATCAGAAGAAATTAATTTTAATTGATAGCTCAAAAAAAACGGCCAAATTATAATGTCTGAAAATTGTTGAATGAATCAGCAACTCTAAAATTTTCATCTAAGTGTGGTACTCGCTCTGTTAAAATAAAATGCAATCAAGTATTTTTTACTTTAAATATTATGTATTCAACCATACACCATTTAACACTCATAACATATAAACATTTTTTTGGGATGTTGTTCCTTCTAATCATAGAAATGTTTCTTAACTTTATTGCTGATGATTCCCCTAATTCACATTTTAGAAAAATTACAAGCACAATTTTCCTTAGAATTAATGAGGTTTCAGAAATAATAATTATTAGCTGTACCCATGGAAATTCCATGGTTTTTCTGAAAATTGTATGAGGAAATTTATATTTTTCTGAAACATTTGATTCTTGAGATTAAAAATCCACATAGACAGTATTGAAGGGGTAATCAGTCAATCAATCAACTTATCTATCCATCTCGCTATCTGTCTCTCTATCTGTTTATCCATTTGTATGTCTATCTATCTAGATTTAGATTCAAAATTGAATATGGTACTTATGTTTAGGCACCAGAATATAGTATGGTATTATCCAAAAACCATTCTAAAAGCGAGGTGATCAAAAAATCAAAATAAGCAACACGGATTTTTAAAGATGATTGCAGTACGCACGTTTCATGCTACTCCATTTATTTAAGTAATGCGAGCATTATATTAAATGCAATATTGCCCCTTATACTATAACTACTAGATAAGAGACAATAAAATCAGAGACAGTTAGAATTCTGCCTAGAACTAATTACTAGCCTGACAGCCTTGGCTATGTCAAGATGGATTTTTATGTATTCTTCTTCCCACTTGGATTTTAAATGTTGCCACAATTATAATATGTCTATTCTACTGTAATTTTTCTACATTTTTGTGCAGCTGAAGATTGCTCTACATATTGCATTTAATGTAATGCTCGCATTACTTAAATAAATGGAGTAGCATGAAACGTGCATACTGCAATCATCTTTAAAATCCGTGTTGCTTATTTTAATTTTTTTTTATCTATCTATCTATCTATCTATCACATTCTACTTACATTTCTGCTGATGTATGTGTCTGTCTACTCTAACAATATGGATAAACATGTAAACCAAATAACGAAAAAAAATTTTTTTTAATAATTGCAGTACCCCAGCATGGCTTCAGCCTTTGAGCTGCTACACATTAAAAAAGTAACTTTTATCTTTTTAAGTAACATCAACAGCTATTTGCTAAGGTTATTTCACTTTGATTAAAATATGTGTTGATATATCTAGCCATCTGTCTTTCTATCTTCTATCCATCAATAAATCTATCTATCCATGTTGAGACATTGACAAATTGAAGATATAGAAATGGTTGAACATTAAAGCCTGTAAGTTCTTTTATTTTTATTGTCAATCACAATATTCTATTACAATGAGCCAGAAGACTGCACCAAGCTCTTGTGCCTACTTTAGCACAAATTCTATGATTGGATGCCCTTCCTAATGCCAACCACTTTACAACATGTGCTTGGTGTTTTTTGTTGTGGTGCCAGCACGAGTGTGGTTGCCATGCAGTTTATAAGACTATAAACTCTGAGAGAGATGGTTTTATGCTAAGAGATAAAGGGTCAAAGTATGAGAGAAAAGGCCAGAGCAGAACAGGTTTCCTACTGTAGAGGAGCTACATGGCTACTCAAATTTTAGAGGGAAGGATGTGGGAGTGGTTGGTTGGAACTAAAAAGGGATAAATGATGAGTTGTTCGAGTGAACTCTCAAGATACAAGGTGAGTAGAAGTGAGTGGAAACAGAAGAACCAGGAGTGTGAGTGAGTGGAAGTTGCAAGAAAAGAAAGTGAGAGATGGGAGATAGATGAAGGGGTGGTTATAATAAATGAAGAACACGTGTTGAGAGATGATAAATAGAGGAGGTGACAACTGTAGAGATTAGATAACATTAAGGGGTGGATGTAGTGAATAGTGGATAAGGGATGTATATTGTCATACTTCCATACTGGCATTGGTTTTATCTTTAATTGTTATGTCTGGAGGAAAGGGCAGAGCCCATGACACTAGCAGGCTCTCAAAGACTAATAAGATTAATGCTGTTAACACTTATTTTTATAATGATGCAGGTTAACAGCTGCAAGAAAGACATAAGCAGGGAAAAGATTCCAGAGGAATGATGCTCTGGAAAAGAAGGATTTACCATAGTTGTTAGTGCATAGAAAAGGGTTGAATGCCCCAAGAGGGACTAGAGGTTGAGAGATAAGTGAGTCAAGGGTACCTGTGTGATGGTGATATGGGACCAGCCTGCTGAGAAGCAGAGGGCATTATAGTAGCAATAGAAAAGACAGAGAGGAGACAGCATGCCTGTGAGCTCGAAACCAGAGCTTCTATGAGGGACAGTCAGCCAAGTGACCCTGCTCTGGATGCACGTGAGCGCACACACACATTACACCTGTAGATTAGAGAAATTAATGCATATGTACAGATGTGTGTGTTTGTACATGTATACATATTTACATATACACAGGTACGTATGTGTGTAGGAACAAGGTTGTACTTAGGAATCCGTGGTGTGATGGAGGAAAATGACAAGAAGCAAAAGGGAGAACGAAACACTGCGACCTTACCATGTCGACTGTGGCGGGGTAAACGATCGCTCCAGATCAAACCATGTCTTCTTCGTACGCCGTCTATGTTCGAACTGACCACACGTGCTCGCTGTCCACGCATCCACGTGTGGCCGACTTCCGCCAGCCCTTCCGGTCTGTCTTCACTTTGCTTCATTTGCGATCACTCTCCACCAGCAACACATAGCTCATCACAGCCCATAACACCACATGTAACACCACACGCCCCCGTGATCTACAGATCACTCAACCGGCTTTCCCACTCACTCCTCGCTCCCGAACTACCTTAATTGGTTTCATAATCAGCCAACCAGGGAGGAGTGCCGCTCCCTCTGTGGTCGCTGTGCGAACCCAGGACTGGGCTGAGTTCCTGGCGCGCTGCCATTGGCTTCCTCATCTTGCCCACTGCTGCTGGTTCCATCATCTTGCCCACTGCTGCTGGTTCCATCCTCTGAAGCATTGACAATCTTCCGCACATCCAAAACATGGCGTGGCATACCATCAACAGAGACGTTGTTCTTCGAATTGATGGAGGTTATTGTTCCTTTTCCCCATTGTGATGTACACCGTGTATTTGGGGGTTTTACCCAAACTTCTTCTCCGACCTGCACAAAGGTGTGCTCTTCCTCTCCCCCGAGTCGCATTGATGCAATACACGGATGCCTCCACTGTAAGAACAAAATAGAGTATAAAATATCTTTTATGAGTGAAAACGTTGTACACAAATGCGAAATTTAGTTTTTCACCTGAACAGAGTCTTAAAGGCAAAAATTAAAGTAAAAATCGTTGCTATATAGACGAATAGGAAAACAGGTGATGGATGTGAATGAAGGTTTGAGGTAAATTTTAAAGGTATTTAGCAGGAAAACATAAATGTTAAGGTAGAAGTACTCGTTTCTGTCAAGCTGTTGAGAACAGAGTATAGTCTGGATTACTTTGAAAATATTTAAGAAATAAAATAAAAAACGATGTCAAATTACATTTTGATGTCACAGTAAGGACTTAACACAAGTGAGGTACACGGTTGATACAGGGATTTGAAATTCAAATCTGCTGGGTAAACAAATATTTGATTAAATGTGGTAGCAGCGTTGTTGATGTGGCACGTTATTGTTGTATATCGTTAGAATAATGATGTTTGAGCGTGAAATTTGATGTGCTTTAATTAATTTTTCTTGGCCATTTAATTCAAGGAGACTATTATTTATTCGTCTGGTTGAACTTAATTATATCTTGTTGATATTTACTTTGTCTAGAGCCCTGAAGACCTGAGAGATTCATAGGAGAGTGTCATAACATAGTGTGGCATCGATATCATTGTTGTTGTCGTTGGTGTCATCATCATCATCATCATCATCATCACTACCATCTCATTTCCTACTTGCATCACCATCATTATTTAAGATCTGCCTTCTATGCTGGCACGGATTACACAGTTTGACAGGATCCGTTGAGTATAAGGACTGTGCCAAATTTCAGTGAGCATTTTTAGACCTCTCCAGGTTCAGTTGCAGCTGATTTCTTCCAGAAAGAGAGAGAGACACACACAGACATAGAAAAGGAGAAAGCGAAAGCGAAAAACTGACTCCAGAATAGAATTGGTACTCTATTTATCGACTTTGAAAGGATCAGCAGGAAAGTCAACACTAGAAGTATTTGAACTCAGAGCAGAGAGAACTAAAATACCTACCACAAGACGATCTATTGGATGCTCTGCCAACACAGCCAAATATTTGCATGTTGATGGTGGTGAGGATCAGGTGTATACTTGTATGTGTGAATGAATATAAGTTGCTATTACATCTAAGTAAATATTAAATTAAAATTATAAATAAGCAATAGTAGTTTCAAGGTGTGTGAGGGTGCATGGTAATGGTTAGGGTACTTGGCTCACAATCATAAGGTTGTGAGTTCAAATCCCGGTGGTGCATTGCGTCCTTGAGCAGGACACTTTATTTCATGTTGTTCCAGTCCACTCAGCTGGCAAAAATAAGTTGTACTTGTATTTCAAAGGGCCAGTCTTGTCACATTCTGTGTCATGCTGAATCTCCTTGAGAACTACATTAAGGGTACATGTATCTGTGGAGTGCTCAGCCACTTGCATGCTATTCCATTGATCAGATCAACTGAAACCTTCATTGTTGTAACCGACAGAGTGCCAATAATTAACAGAATTTGGTTTCTATGCAGACTTCTTTTTTCCCATCATGTGTGCACAAGTGAATTAATGTCATTTCCAACCTGAAATATCAAAAAAATAGAAGCCATCCCTATATTTCCAATATGGAAATGATACGACTAACTTTTCAAATAAATGTGTGCCTGCATGTAATATTTGAATGTGTATGTGTGTGTGTGTGTGATTGTTTTGTGCGTGTGTGTGTGTCGGTTATGTACACACATGCTCACATGCTAAACATACACATAATACTTATACAGGGGTTGGACAAAATAATGGAAACACCTAGCATCATAGCATCATAATTTTGAAATATTTATAAAGCCATCAAAAACTTGTTTATTTCTATGTTTTTTGATTTATTATTAGTGTTGCTTAATATGTTTTTCTAAAATTGCTGTTTCTTTTCAGATATCATCAGAAAAGGGTAATTAAAATTCATTAAAATGACAGATCTATTGAAATTTCAAAGAAGTCAAATTGTTAGTGCTCGTATGGTAAGCACAAGCGTAATGAAAACAGCCAAAATGTTTAGTGTATCAAGAAGTACTGTCTTGAAAATAATGATAGCCTTTGAGAAAGAGGGAAAAACCTCTTCATCGACGCAAAATTCCGGAAGAAAACCAAAACTCTCAGATAGGGACCGTTGGATTCTTACACAAATTCTTAGAAAGGATCACAAAAGTACAACTCCCAAAATTATTGCAGAGCTTAATGACCATCTCAAGAACCGACTTTCCACAAAAACTGTTCACTGGGAGCTGCACAAAGCCGGATTGCATAGAAGGGCTGCAATCAGAAAACCACTACTTTCAAAAACAAACATTGCAAAACGTTTAGAATGGAGTAAAAACCTACAGAACAGAGCAGTGGAAGAATGTTATTTTCTCAGACAAGTCATCCTTTACCTTATTTCCAACCACCAGCTGAGTATAGTGTGGAGACAGCCAAAAGAAGCATTTGACCCAGACTACCTTCTTCTAACTGTTAAACATGGAGGAGGATCTGTGGGGCTACATCTTGGAAATCCACTGGCTGAATGGTTTAACCTCCATGGCAGAATTAATAGTCAAGACTATTCAAGCATTTTATCTGATCAAATTCATCCTATGGTTGCGGAACTGTTTCCAGAGAAAAACACAATCTTTCAGGATGATAATGCACCATTTCACGCAGCTAGATTTGTTACTGAATGGCATGGGAAACATTCTAGTAAAGTTGAACATCTTATCTGACTACCACAGTCCACAGATCTCAATATTATTGAACATTTATGGTGCATTTTAGAAAAACAAGTAAGGAGTCAATATATTTCACCATCGTCACTACAAGAACTGGAGACTGTTTCAGCTGAAAAATGGACAAAAATTCCTTTGGAAACAATTCAAACTTTGTACGAGTCCATACCTCATAGAATTCAAGGTGTAATTATTGCCAAAGGCGGTCCTACCACATATTAAAATTAATTTATTTGAAATTTTGAGGTGTTTCCATTATTTTGTTCAACCCCTGTATATAACCATATACAGATATACTTGATAGCATGCATTTCTTCATATGTATATGTATATATATATATATATATATATATATATATACACACACAATTTAAAATTTAGGCTTCAGCAAGTATTGCTTCACCACACACCGAAAATTAGAAATAGCAGCCAAAAACTACTATTTCTCTACTAAAATACAACTCCCAAAAAAAGTAATACTCGCAAACTACAAAGGTAAAAAAGGAAAAAATAACGAATCTATCCGACCTTGTAGAAACGCGTGTCCACAATTAATCAAGGTCGGGTAGATTTGTTATTTTTTCCTTTTTTACCTTTGTAGTTTGCGAGTATTACTTTTTTGGAGAGTTGCATTTTAGTAGAGAAATAGTAGTTTTGGCTGCTATTTCTAATTTTCGGTGTGTGGTGAAGCAATACTTGCTGAACCCTAAATTTTAAATTGTATTTATACATTTACCGATAATGGTTTTTAACACACTGAACTACTTGGTAAAATTATTAATTATCAATTAATTATTAATTTTTACTCTATATCTGTATGAGGTATATATATATATATATATATATATATATATATATATATATATATATGCACATGTTGAAGTATGTATGTCTCTCCCCCTCTCTCTCTTTCTTTCTCTCTCTGTCCCACTTCATACCTAAAGATAAAGTTTACTGTCTCAAAAGTTTTAATCTTATTCACAAAAACTTACCTCAGACGTTTAAACATTTTTATCTCTCATCTTCTTTGATAAGATGAAAATAAAATAAACTCCATCAAATTCAGACATGGACACAATGACACAAAACAAATGCACAATTTTTGCACATTTAAATAAATTTGTATAGCATGAATTCTAACATTCTAAGCAAAGCTCTTCTTCTGAGAGAGAAAATAAAGTAATTGCTGCATAATTTAACATTGCCACTGTCTCTACCAATCTTGGTCAGTATTAAGGAATTCTAATAGCAGCATATAACCACCACCACCACCGCCGCTGCTGCTGCCGCCACCGCCGTCGCCGCCACTATCACCACCACCACCACCACCACCATCAACATTATCATCATTATCATCATCAACATCAAATACCTTTGCTTGTATGACAATGATGCTCTTCTTTTACATCCCTTCATGTAACCTCTAGACAGTGGTACACACAAACACAATATTCACATACACATACACACACACACACACATTCTACACATATACAAAGCTATAAATAACAGCACGTAAATATTGTATGCCCTTTGAGATATTCCAAAGACAGAATTAACTCACATTCTCTTGAAAGTTTATAAAGTTATTATGACATCAACAACATACAAACGCATATATATATATAATATAATATAAAAAAAATATATATATGCATATATACATACATATATATACATACCTACATATATATGTATACATACATGCATATATGGGTACAGGACGTAAAAAAAAACGTGAACAAAATGAAAAACGAGACCGGCAACATAAAGAACAATCCCTTCATCTGTTGTCCCTTATGTGTGTATATATATATATATATGTTTATATACATTCATACATATATGTATGTGTGTGTGTGTGCATGCGCACGCATATGTGTGTATAGATAGATAGATATAAAGAATACATATATATATGGCTTTTATTTTTTATCTTTTATCTTTCACTTGTTTCAGTCATTAGACTGTGGCCACCTTAGTACTTTTTTTTTTCAAGCCTGGTACTTAATCTATCAGTCTCTTTTTGCTGAAGTGCTAAGTTACAGGGACATAAACACACCAACACCAGTTGTCAAGCTGTGTGGGGGACAAATAGACACACACACACACACACATATATATAAGAACCCATTGTATATATATATACAATGGGCTTCTTTCAGTTTCCATCTACCAAATCCACTCACAAGGCTTTGATCTGCCCAAGGCTATAGTAGAAGACATTTGCCTAAGTTGCCACACAGTGGGACTGAACCAGAACTGTGTGGTTGGTAAGCAAACTTCTTACCACACCCACACATTTACAAAAGTTTTTTTTTCAGTTTCTCCTAACCAAATTTATCCACAAGGCTTTGGTCAACCTGAGACCATAGCAGAAGACACTTGCCTGAGATGCTGCACTTTGGGACTGAACCTGAAACAACCTAGTTAGGAATTGGGAAGCAAACATCCTAACCATACACAGGTATGCCAATATTTTACAAATTAATGAAAACTACTTCTTTTACAGTGCAGTTTACAGGATATAACAGACATATTTGTATTCTCACAAGATGAGTACAAAGGGATCTTCTCTAGACAAAACAATTTTGTAATTATTTTCAATTCCCAGAAGGAACTATTCCATTTCACTTCATTTCTAACACTGCTGCCCTTGAGGAAAGAGTAAATGCCTTAATTCCCATTCCTTTTTTAAGTATTGTGTTTCGGTAATAAATTTCTCACAGACAACTAAAGCAGATGAAAAAGAAAGAATAAGACACTAATAGTGATTATGTTTCAGGTAACACACACACACATGCATTCTTTTATTCTATTAGTCTATTATTTTTTAGTTGTTTCAGGCATTTGACTGCAGCTGTATTGAGGCACCACCTTGAAAGGTTTAGTTGATTCAATCAATCCCAGTGCTTTATTTTGTGTCTGGTGCTTATTCTATAAGTCTCTTTTCATTGAGGTGCTAAGTTACTGGGATGTATACAAACTAACACTGGTTGTTGAGTAGTGAAAACAAACACAAACTAAGGGTGCATCCACAGATACACACAGACACACACACACATATACATGCACTTGCATACATATATGCATACACATGTATGAATATTATGGATTTCAAACTTTGGCACAAGGCTGGTAATTTCAAGACAGGGGTTATGTTAATCACATTAATCCCAGTGCTCAACTGGTACTTATTTTATCGACCCCAAAAGGATGAAAAGCAAAGTAGACCTCAGCGGAATTTGAACTCAGAATGTACAGACAGATGAAATGCTGCTAAGCATTTTGCCAGCTCACCACCTTGTGTATAATATCTGTCTTCTGTACTGGCATGGATTGGATGGTCTGACAGGATTCCACAGGTGTCATGCTCCAATGCTTACATGGTAGACATTGGAACATTGGAGTATTCTATGACTGAATGCCTTTCCTAATGTCAATAACTTTACAGAGAATGCTGGTTGCTTTGCTTTTTTCACTAATGAGGCTGTCAAGTAACTTACAAGACAAAGGAAAAGTAGAAGAAGCCTCCTCCACTGAGAGGGTTTTAGGGAAAGGGGTTTATGCCAGATGTTGAGAGGTTGAAGTATGATCGAAGTACAGGTGTCTTGTTATAGCAAAGATACATGGCTACTACACAATGTATAGGCATGGGTGGGAACGAATACATATCTCTGGTTTAATATCCACTTTACCATGCTTGCATATAAAGGATAATGACAACCTTCAGTCATGAATGGTCATGGGATTGCACCTAGAAAATTACCCTCTGAAGCACAAGTACAGGCAAGGTTGTTTATGGAAGACCAGTAGCTGCTCGTGCATACCAGCCTCCCCTCTCCATACCACCGATGTTATCCAAGGGAAAGGCAAACTCCGATACAGCTTGGCACCACTGACATCACAACTCATTTCTGCAGATGAGTGAACTGGAGCAATGAGAAATAAAGTGTCTTGCTCAAGAACACAACACACAGCCTGGTTTAAATATTGAACTCACTACCCCATGACTGTGAGCCCAATCTTCTAACCACTGATCATGCACCTATCAGATAGACGTCTCACTAAGGGGCACAAGCACTTTTACATATCACATATACTTGCAGCAAGCTTTAGTTTCTACCTACTAAATTCACTCACAAGGCTTTGGTTGACCATGTGTATCTTTGTGCTAGTGTTTATTACCTATCACCACCATCACCACCACCACCACCACTTGACAACCTGTGTTGGTTGGTTTGCATCCCCATAACTTGGCAGTTTGGTAATAGAGGTGAATGAATAAATACCAAACTTAAAAAGGTAAAAAAATTGAAGTACTGGGGCTGATTTGTTCAACTAAAACACTTCAAGATGGTGCCCCAGCATGGCCACATTCCAATGACTAAAACAATAGAAAAATAGAAAAATTAATACTATATTTCTATTATGAAACATTTGCATATACTATCATGTTTTAATCTAATTATTATCATAAATAAATATTGGTTTCAAATTTTGGTGTAAGGTTAGTAGTTTCTAGGGGAAGGACTAAGTCAGTTACATTGACCCCAGAGCTCAACTGGTACTTATTTTATTGACCCTGAAAGGAGACAGGCAAAGTCAACCTTGGTGGAATTTGAATTCAGACTGTAAAAGCAGAAGAAAGCATTTTGTCCAGCATGCTAAATAATATTAAAATAAAGTGAATATTTTAAAGCAAATTTATGAATAACAATAACAGAACATTTATTGATGGGAAGACTTAGTACTAAAATTAGAGTAAATTTGTTTTGATTGGGACTTTGGAGTTTCATCTGAGGATTTATTCAACTAGTCTCTTTGAATGAGCTATCTGGCAAAATAAATTTTATAATTTATGATTAACTCTTTTGGAGGCAACAAACTAGTAGAATCATTAGCATGTAGGACAAAATGCTTAGCAGCATTTCATCCATTTTTATGTTCTGAGTTCAAATTCTGCAAAGGCAAAATTTTGAATGAAATAAATACCAGTTGAGCACTGGGTCAATGCAATCAACTTACTCTTCCCCAAAAATTGCATTCCTTGTACATAGAGGAGATAGGATTATTAACTCTTTTGTTACTATATTTCTGTTCAAAATACACTGCCTTTGTTTCAGGTAATTTTGAGAATAACCTACTTGTTATCTTCTACCTGTTTCAGTCATTGGACTGCAGCCATGCTAGGACACTGCCTTAAAGAGTTTTAGTCAAACAAATTGACTCCTGTACTTATTCCTTTAAGTCTGGCAGTTATTCTATTGGTCTCTTTTGCTAAACCACTAAGTTATAGGGATGTGAACAACCCAACAACAGTTAACAAATGGTAGGGAAGGAAACACTCACACACACACACACACACACGTATATATACAATGGGCTTCCACACAGTTTCCATCTACTAAAGTTACTCATAAGACATTGGTCAGCTTGAGGCTATAGTAGGAAACATTTGTTCAAGGTGTCACACAGTGGGACTGAACTCAAAACCATGCAATCGCAAAGCAAGCTTCTTAACCACACAGCCAAGCCAGAGATTTTAGTAAAATAACTTGGCTAATATTAATCAGGTTTTTGAGACATAAATTAACATGAAATTTTGATGGCAGAAGATTTTAATTCAGATCACTTTAAAACAGGACTTTTGTATCATAAAATTAAGGATAGTCTCAAGCACGTTGATATCAAAAGAACTATCATTTTTAGAAAATGGCTATAAATATCAACTTCAATGAAAGCTGTTAAATTTTACATCAAAGATAAACTCTCAGCACTGTGCATTATCTTCTGTTTTATCTACTCACAATACTTTTTCAACTCCTATGTGTCTTGTCGTCACAAACTCTGTAGTTCTCTCCCTTGCATGTATCACTAAATTTTCATTTCCAGTCAATGAGAAAAAAAAAAAACGAAATCAATTCAAATATTCATTTAAAACTGGGGTACTCTAGTTTGGAGTTACAACTCCTTTTGAATTTTTGCCTGTACAAAGTATTTTCAGAAGTTTGTCCTAAACATCCATGCTTGTTTTCAGACTTTTAGTTAACACTTGTTTTATACATGCTGAGTAATATAAAACTTGCCTTTCATAAGTCTTAAGTTATTCTAGTGGTTGAAAAAAAAACAAAAAAAACCTGGAATGTGTATCATAGATGATGCATGGACTCCAGGAAAATATGTCCTGCGTATCCAATGCGATGCACAGGACAGGCAAAGGACTACGGTTGTTTATGATTTATTATCAACCACACAGAACATCACTCATTTAATTAATCCTTTCTACTATAGGCACAAGGCCAGCAGTTTCAGAGGAGGGGATAAGTCGTATTGACGGGTGAAATGTGCTGCTAAGCATTTTGCCCGGCATTCTTTTATTCTTTTCTTCTTTCACTTGTTTCAGTCATTTGACTGCAGCCATGCTGGAGCACCGCTTTCAGTCGGACAGATCAACCCCAGGACTTATTCTTTGTAAGCCTAGTACTTATTCTGTCAGTCTCTTTTGCCAAACCACTAAGTTACAGGGATGTAAACACACCAACATTGGTTGTCAAGCAATGAAGGGGGGACAAGCACAGATACACACACAAATATATACATGCATATATGTATATATATATATATATATATATATATATATATATATACGACGAGCTTCTTTCAGTTTTCATCTACCAAATCCACTCACAAGGCTTTGGTCAGCCTGAGGCTGTAGCAAAAGACACTTGCCCAAGGTGTCACACAGTGTGACCGAACCCACAACTATGTGGTTGGGAAGCGAGCTTCTTACCACACAGCCACTCTTGCTAGCAATTTAATTAATGTACATTTAATTATTGATGAAACAAAATATCATCAGCCATTAATTATGAGATACAAGGATCCAGGCATGGATGTGTGGTTAGGAAGGTCACTTTGCAATCATGGGGTCTTAGGTTCAGTTCCATTTCACAGCACCTTGGGCAAGTGTCTTCTATTATTACTTTGGGCTGCCCAATGGCTTGTGATTAAATTGATAGAGAAAAATCATATGGAAACATGTGTAAGTATGTATGTATGCATGCATTCTTTTATTTGTTTCAGTTATTTGACTATGGCCATGCTGGGGCACTGCTTTGAAGGGTTTTTGTCAAAGTTGACCCCAGGACTTATTCTTTGTAAGCCTAGTACTTATTCCATCAGTCTCTTTTGTTGAGCCACTAAGTTATGGGGACATAAACACACCAGCATTAATTTTCAAGTGACGGCAGGAGACAAACACAGCCACACACACACATAAATATATACATACACACACACACACACACATACACACACACACACGTATATATATATATATATATATATATATATATATATATTCACACACACCACACACACACACACACACACACACACACACACACATATACATATATGTCCCTTTCCTTCCCTTTCTCGTCCCCACCCCTAATTCTTCAATCCCTTTGCCCCCTACCTCTCTCCTCTCCTTCCACATGACCATGCATGTATGGGTACAGGACATCACCAACAGTGAAGATGAACTTACTTGGAAATGGATATATCGCATTCAATTACAGTTTTCTTCCTCCATCCTTCTCTAATTCCCTTTTTCTCCCCCTCCCTCCTTCACCGTTTTCTATCTGTCATTCTCTCGCCTCTTCTTTCTCTCTCTTTCTCTCTCTCTCGTTGCTTACATGTGACCATTGTCCATCTTTCTTTTCCCCATGTGACCATCTTTCCTTTCCTGCATGGACATTTAAATGAGTGGACGTGTTTTTCTCTTTCTCTTCTATCTTTTCAAAAAAATTGTTTCTCCTTGCATTCATTATTTTCCTCTCCATGTTTGTTTTCATTTGATTTCCTTCTATGTCTCCACTGTCATTTTTGTGTTCCCAACTTTGACGTTTTATAAATCCCAAATCTTATTTTAGAATTTATGGGAGCAACTGTCTTTGAAGACTCATATTGTCATTGAATGTTCGAAATAAGGAGTGGATTGACAGCTAACAACTGATAAAGAGTCCTTTCTCTACGTTAACTTGTCCTGCTTTCCAGTTTTTCTCATTGTTTATGTTCATTTTTCCCTCGTTTGTTTACGTATTTCATGTTATTTGCACCATTGGTGACATCTTGTACCCATATATGCATGTATATATATATATATATATATATATATATATATATATATATATATATTATACATTATTTATTTATTATATATACACACACACACGCACACACACACACACACACACACACACACACACACACACACATATGGCTTTGTGATAAGAAGTTTGTTTCCCAACCACTGAGTTCTATGTTCAGTCCTATTACATGGCACCTTAGGGAAGTGTCTTCTGCTATAGCCCTGGGCCAATCAAAGCCTTGTGAATGGATTTAATAGAGAGAAACTAAAAAAGCTTGTTGTATGTATGTATGTATGTATGTATGTATGTGTGTGTGCATGTGTGTGTGCATGTGTGTGTATGTGTGTGTGCATGTGTGTGTGCATGTGTGTGTATGTGTGTGTTTGTGTCCGCTTGTCCTAACATCATGCGATAGTTGTAAATGATTGTCACTGTCGTACAAGCAGTTTTGTTTATTTCCAATATTGTGTGTAAACATGTCTAGTCATAGAGAAATATAAGCTTGCCTGGAAACAGGTGAGGGTTGATGACAGTGAGGGCATCTGACTATAGAAAAACAACCTCAGATAAACTCCATTCAAATCATGCAAGCATGGAAAAGTGTTAAAATGATGATGATGATGATGATGTTTGTGTGTGTGTGTGTGTGTGTACACACATAAAAAGATAGATAGATAGATAGATAGATAGATAAATAGATATACATGTATAAATATGTATGTATGTTTCTGTGTGTGTGTATATGTATGTATGTATGTATGTATGCATGCATGTATGTATGTATGTATGTACATATGTATGTGTGTGTATGTATGTATGACTGTGCATGTGTATGTATACATGAAAGTTATTTCCATTTCTTGCATGACTGGAGATTGTATGATTGAAAAACTTGCCTTGTGTTTACATTCTCAGAAAATATTACATTCAATAACCCTAAACTCTCAAAGAAATGCCATAAATAATCCCTTATTTGTAAAGCAGATAAAGGCTGGCTACAAGAAGAGTTTCAAACCTTAACAATACTGCCCTAAATAAGTATTCATCCAGCAAAGAAAATGGCCATAAAGCATACGAATGAAGGGGACTGGTGGATAAATTAGGAATAAGTTCATATGTTTGGTATCCATACATGCAGACTTTATGGTTTAACATTGAGTACTCTCTCTTTGTCTCTTTCTTTCTCTCTGTCTGTCTCCCCCTCTCTCCCTCTCACTCTTTTCACCTTTTCCACAGATTTTGTATTTGTCCTCTGACTGAACTTTATCAATCTTTGTCTTTGCCAAGTTCAATTTAATGGCTTGTTCTTGAATGGCAATAATTAGTGCTTTGGTTTCTTACTTCAGGTTTCCACTCAACAGACACATTCAACATTCTTTACTTCCTATTTCCTTGGCTTGTTGCATGAATTGACCATATAATTCTTTCTCTTTCTGTTTGCTGGAAAAACTTTCTGTGTAGGACTTTCTCTTTCCAGTTGATGATATTTTCTCTACTCATCCTCATTTTTTACTCCTGGAGAGTCTCACCATTGTCACTGATTACCTTCTTACTCAGTGTGGTCTGCAACAGAAAGGCATGCAAGAATTTGGTCTTTTGTAACACTATTCTTTATTCTAACTAATCCTCGTCCACCTTCCTTTCTATGTAGGTAAAATCTTGCTACATTACTTCTTGTATGAAGCATCCATGCATGGCCATTATCTTCCTAGTTTTTCTGTCCATGCTGACCAGGTCTTCCTTTGTTCATTCTGTGACTCCTGTGTAGTAGCATACCATGCTTACAGACAAAGTGCTGATATCACTGATCAGGTTTCCTCCATTCAGCTTGGGTCTACATAGTTTTTTCACTCTTCTGGTATATTCAGAAATCTTTTCCTTTAACTTGGTGTTCATTATCTGGCTTAATTGTAAAACACCTAGATACTTGTAACCCTCTCCATTCACTTCTCTCATGCACTCATCAGCTGGAAGTTCTACTCCACTACTGTCTACTTTTCACCCTCTCCTCCATTTGAGAACACTGCATTTATCTAGACTAAATGCCATCTGGATGTCATGTGAGAAAATTTGTATGGCTTGAGTAAGGGAGTCTAGTTGACCTCAACTAGTTCCATAAAGGTTCAAATTGTTCATAAACAGCAGATAGTTCATTGGTATTATGTTCTGCAATTTGTAACCAGCTTCCATCTTCCTCAAAACCATGGAGAGTGGTAAGATACTAACAATAAACAACAAGAGTAACACGAGGTCTCCTTGAAAGATTGCCCTCTTGATGTTTACTTGTCCAATTTCCCTTCCACTTGCTGTCAAAACTGTCTTTCAGTTCCTCATACTGTTTTTGAATAAATATATCATATTTTTAACAGCCCTGACTATCTTCAGGTATTTTAGAGTTCACAAGTGAGAAACTATATCATATGCCTTCTTATAGTCAATCCAAGCCATTGATAAGCTTGTCAACCTTTTCCAACAGTTCTTCAAAATTACCTGATTTATAAACAACTGATCCTTTGTTCTTCGTGATCCCTTCCAGTAGCTTTTCTGTTCATCTGCTAGCATTCATTTCTGTTTTCATCATCATCATCATTAAGGAGGCAAGCTAGCAGAATCATTAGCACACTGGGTGAAATGCTCAGAAATATTTCATCTGTCATTACGCTGAGTTCAAATTCCGCTGAGGTCGACTTTGTCTTTCATCCATCCAGGGTCAATAAATTAAGTACCAGTTATGCACTGGGGATCAATGTAATCGACTAGTCCTCACCCCAAAAATTTCAGGCCTTGTGCCTGTAGTAGAAAGGATTATTATTATTATTATTATTATTATTATTATTATTATTATTATTATTATTATATGTTTGGCTTTTGCTTTGTATTTGTTCAAGTGGACTCTGAGTCTCACCCAGAGACCTCAAGAGACAACAAGTTAGAGGTTCAAGTTGGTGTTATGACTAGGGTGCCATATATTTGGTTTTGCACAGAGTATTGTTCAAGAGAATGTCTGTCAAAACATAAGTAAATTAGAAGTTTGTTTTGAAAGTAATTTGATTATGAGATGATAGTTTGATGTTAAGATGACAGTAAAAAGTGTTTGCTGTTATGTACATTTAAAAGTATTTTGACACTGTTTACAGATTGAAATATTTTGGGGATTACATAGACAATATTTGTTCCCATGAGCACTATTTTTAAAATTTCTTCTATTTTTGGATTTCCTAGTATCTGTGCTAGGTAGCAATCAGCCCCTTTTGCTATCATTCCTTGGAAACCTATAACAACAAGTATTGTTTTAGTCTTCAAGTTCCACATTTCACCAATATTTATTCCAAGACCTTTATTATACTTGCTCAGTTTTAGGTGTGTCTTGAAAGATACATTTATGTCAGTTGGGACAGTCATATCAATGAGGAGGCATGACTTTATCTGAAATCCTTCAATATAATGTCTGGCCTATTTGCATCTATCTTTCTATCAGTTTGAATGGTGAAGTTCCAAAGGAGTGAGATGTGATCCTTTTCAAGCACTTGCAATGGTTTGTGTTCCCACCAGTTTTTATCATGGGGCAGGTCCAAGTCTTTGCAAATTATCCAGTGAATATACTGCTCTATCTTGCCTGCTGAGATACTGACTGTACATGGAGACGACATGATTGGTGGTTTCATTTTGTTGTTTACATACACAACATACTGGGCTATTGCTGTTCTTTAAGATGTTGGCCTGGTAGTTTCTTGTAGGTAGGCATTGATTTTGGGCTGCTATGATAAATCTATCTGCCTCTGATTTTAAGCCAGAAGACACTAACCATTGATGGGTAAGGGCTTTGTCAACATTTGCATTATTAGCTCTCTTTGGGTATTTGCAATTGAAAGGTTTTTCTTGCCATTTATCAGTAAGAATATCCAAAGAAGCAGTTTTAGCATGAGTTTTCATATGCTTAGCTTTTTCTGTACTTGTTTCCAGTACATCTAATTCTGGGAATTGTTGTATTTAGAATTCACTTAGACATTTCTTAGTTGTTTTGTTACTAAGTATGATGTTTTCTTGTTTTCATGCTTTAAGACAAGTTTTAACATCTAGTCATCAGTTTTTCAAGTAGGTGTTTAGGTTAATTGTGGCAATCTTCATTGTTAATTCCAGTTGTAAAAGTCCATGGCCACCTTCCTTTCTTGGCAGGTAAAGTCGTGCCTTAGAGTGGTGCATCACTTCAATCCTGTTTCTTGTGTTCAGCTCTGTCTTGAGTATTGCCCTTACCCTGCGATAACTCTCTTTTCTGATCTTTACTTTTCTTTTCTGTCTTTCTTTCTTTATTTCTCTCTTTCTTCTTCTTCTTCTTCTTCTTCTTCTTCTTCTTCTTCTTCTTCTTCTTCTTCTTCTTCTTCACAGGTTTTGTTGGAGCTCCTGGAATCTTGCATGCATAGCGGGCTTACTACCTGCAGCCTATGGTACCATGTTATTTGTTCAACTATCTAACACTTTCCTGATTATTCTGACCGTGCCAAGGAGGCAAACCTTTTGTAACAGTTCTACTGGGCACTCTATTCCAGTTTCCTTTATATTCCACTTGATGCCTTCTGATACTGTTCCCAAGGACCCAACAATAATTGGCACTATCATCACCTTCTTCATTTTCCATTGCAGGGCTATTTCATACTTAAGAGGATTGTTATTATTGTTGTTGTTGTTATTATTATTATTATTATTATTATTATTATTATTATTATTATTATTATTATTAAGAAGACATTTCAAAGTAGCATTATGAAGTCTATTTACTTCAGATCTAAACAAGAAAGTACTTCCATTTACAGCAGCAGCAACAGAAGAAGAAAATGTGACACTTAACTATAACAGCAACAACAGTAACAGCAGCAGCAGCAGTAGCTATACCATTGACCACAAGGGAAATGACTTAGCACTTTGCAGAATGGTGCTCTAAATATCACCAATGTTGATTGAAATTTTCAAATCCAATCATCTCTTGAGAAATGCCAACTAGTAGTTTGAAATTCTACCAAAGAACACAGAAATGTATAAAAATATATAAGTGTACATGTGTGTGTGTGTGAAAGAGAGAGTGATTCCAAAAAAGCAATTTTTTTAAAGCTAAAAATTGATTGAAATTAAAAGAAAACCAAATCAGAAATATTCTTTTCTTTTTTCATTTTAACAAATGACAGGTATATTCTATGAAATAAGTGAGGAATATTAAATTAAGTCTGGTGAGAACTCGAGCAAAAGTTTTGAAACATCATCTAGTAAGTACTAATGACAGCCAATATATACACACATATACACACACACACACACCATTGTAAATAGTTGATGAGAATGTTGAGAATTTAATTGAAAATTTCTGTAATTCTCTGACATCATTCACTTCTGTGGTGTGATGACAATATCATAAAAAGAGGCTGTACCAAATATTACACATAGTAAGGTAAACTTAAATGTTGCTATGTTAAAATAAATGCCATATGATTGATTAAATAATAGTGCAGAACACGTGGGAAAAAAACAGAATATATATTATATGATGTATAAGTATGTTTTAGTAGTTTTAGAAAGTTTATTCTGTAATGTAAAAAAAAAGTGATATAGTTAGCAATCTACTTATAATGATGGCTGTGCTATAGACTTTCAGCTTTAACAAATAAATATGTGTGCCTGTGTGTCATTGTTATTGTCATCATTATCATCATCTTCCTCATCATCATCATCATCATCATCATCATCATCATCATCATCATCATCACCATTACCATCACCATCATCATCATCATCATCATCACCATCATAATCATCATCATTCATCATCCATTTTCCATGCTGGCATTTGTAAGATGGTTTGGCTGAAGCTGGTAAGCTAGAGAGCTGCACAAGGCTCTAGTGCATGACAACCTCACTGGTGCTGGTGCCATGAAGAAAAGCACCCAGTACACCCTGTAAACTGGTTGGTGTTAGGAAGGACATCCAGGTGTAGAAACCATGTCAAAGCAGACAATGGAGAACAATGCACACCTTGGGCCCTTCAGAACATGTCAAACCAGCCAACACATGCCAGCATAGAACATAGCTATTTGATGATGATGATGATGATGACAACGACGACGACGACAACAACAACAACAACAGTGACAACGACAATGACGATGGTGGTGGTGGTGGGGGTGATGATGAATCATTCTCTGTAACCATGAATGAGATGCTTTTGAAAATTTTTATATTGATGTAGCAATTGTTTTTACAACTGGGTACTCTTCTTACAGCTGAAACCTCAACTGTGAAATGGGAACAGAACTCAATTTGTCAATCAGATAGATTGAAGCAAAGAAAGATTTTTTTTGTGCTTTACCCAAAGACACAATACAATGCCTATTGTAGCAAGGTGTGAATTTATGACCATACTTTAATTAATTTGGAAATTGAACCTCATGGCCACATTCTCTCTGTATTTCAAATTCATTTCACCTCTATTGTGATTCATATGGAAAATATCTTTGGCGCCAACACATAAAGAATGGCAAATGCAGGCAGTAACATATGAAAAATTAACATTTACAAGAGCAAAGCATTGCCTTCCATAGAAAACAACAATAGATATTTACCAAATCACAGAAACTATGTATAAAAAATGGTTAAGTAGATGCACTCACTGCCGTGTTGAGATTTTATTACTCTCTGGTTTTATTCTTTACTGACACTGTGAATAACAAATTATTGATTTATTGATTGATTTATAACCTAAGGGATTATCCCTAAATCACATGACTTCAGTTTCTACAGGGTTACAGTTTTCACTCATTGCATTTCACTCTTCAAACAACATTGAACTTCAGATACTGCTTACCTGTTCCTCATATATATTACCTGACATATGGAGAAGAGAACACATTTGTCATTAATATAATCAATAGCTTGTGGTATTTTGCTTGCAGCCCTTTACATCCTGAATTCAAATGTTATTGAGATCAACTTTGCATTTTACCCTTCTGGGGAAGGGGGTCAATAAAATAAAGTATTGATCAAGCACTCATCATTACCATCATCATCATCATTATTATTTAACATCCATTTTCCATACTGACATGGACTGGACAGTTTGACAGAATACAAAAAGCTGGAATACTGTGTCAAACACTAATGTCTACTTTGTCATGGTTTCACTGGCTGAGTGCTCTTCCTAACACCAGCCACTTTACAAAATGTACTGGGTTCTTTTATCATGGGACTGGTATGAGTGAGGTCACTGAGTAACTCCCATGACAAGTCTCCTTGATTGAGTGGTGTTGTAGTAGAGAAGGAGGAGCTTTGTGCTGGGTGATGAGAGGTGATAGAGGGACATGAACAGGTGTCTTGCTGTAGAAGAGATATGTGGCTACCCTGTAACATATAAGGGTGGTTGGGAGTAGCTGGAAAATACATAAAGATGTGCTGACAAAATATCAGAGTGTATCATGAAGAACACACCAATAAAACAGAGTATCAGTCACACACTGTGGTTCATATAATTTACTACATCCCTAACATCCTCAGATTTTGGGCCTTTGTTAGAAATATTTATTATCAGTAATGTATATTTATGTTCAAATAAACAGTTGATATTATTTTAAGGCAGCAAGCTAGCAGAATTGTTAGCATGCCAGGCAAAATGCTTTGTGGCATTTTGTCCATCTTTACATTCTGAGTTCATATACCGCCAAGGTCAACTTTACCTTTCAGTCTTTCGGGGTCAGTAAAATAAGTACCATTCGAAGACTGAGGTTGATATAATCAACTAACCCCTCCCCCAAAATTGCTGGCCTTGTGCCAAAAATTGAAACCAATATTATTTTAAGGCAGTGGGCTGGCAGAATTGTTAGCATTCCAGGCAAAATACTTTGTGGCAATTTCATCCATCTCTGCATTCTAAATTCAGATTTCACTGAGTTCAATTTTGCTTTTCATCCTTTCAGGGTCAATAAAATAAGTACCAGTTGCGGACTGGGGTCAATGTAATTGGTTTACCCACTCACTCAAACTTGTTGACCTTGTGTCAAAATTTGAAACCATTATTTTATCTAATACAAGTCTATAATAGAAGATACATACCCAGGGTGTTACCCAGTAGAGTTGAACTCAAAACCATTAGGTTTGAAAGAAATCTTCTTAATTACACAGCCATGTCTGTGCCTCTAAATGACATTATATTTTCGTTGTTGTTGTTGTTGTTTCAACTCCAGGGCATACCTATAATGAAAGTTGTCCCATTTGGAAATATCCTATCTTTCCATGTAATATAATGTATCCAAAATTTATTTATATCCAATGTATTTTTCCTTTTTTAACATGGTATGGTATAATTTGAGGGTATTTGACTGCTATTTCTAACTTCCAACAGGTTTGAATGACTGTATAAAGTCATGGCTCTCATCTGAGGTCCATATGACCCTTTGGCGTCTATATGACCCTTCAGGATCCATATAAGATTTTTGGGACATCCATGTAAACAAAATAGTAAATTGGGGACCTACGGTAGTTTATTAAGTATCTATGTAAACATTTTGTTTCGGATGTATTATTGCAACAAACAGCAAGATTTCTTTCTCTAATATTTTACATAGTTTGACCCTACACAAGTTAATGTGTAATAAACAAAATAGGAATTTTGAAAGAAGTATCTATAAAAGTAGTCTTTAAACATTGAATGGCTATGGGAGTCCACCAAAGTAAAGTAGTAATCTAAGGATCCATAGGTTGAGAACCACTGATATAAGATCTCCTTTCCTAACTCAATTAGATTGCAGTTGGGAAGAGAGATGGAATAAAAGACAGATAGAAGAAAAGAAAAATCTAGGATGAGGTTGTTAGACTGTATTCTAGAAATATTAAGTGCTGGGATGTCTATGTGGTTAAGAAGCTCATTTGCAGTCACATGGATTCAGGTTCAAACACACTGCACCACACCTGGGGCAAATGTCTTCCATTATAGCCTTGGGTCAATCAATGCATTGTGAGAAAATTTGATTGATGGAAACTGTGTGGAAGCCCATCATATGAGTGTATGTGTGTCTTTGTGTTTGTGTTTATTCCCTCCATCACTTGACAACTTGTGTTGGTTTGTTTATGATCCCAAAACTCAGCAGTTTGGCAAAAGAGACCAATAGAATAAATACAAGACTTAAAAAGTACTGGTGCTATACCCTTCAAGGTGGTGCCCCAGCATGACCACAGTCGAATGAGTGAAACAAGTAAAAGATAAAACATATATGGCAAAAAATAGAAGACTGCAAATAAAAATGACCAAGAAAACAATAAGCTTCATGGAAAGAGTGATTATATGAACTCTGCAAGGCCACACCAGATTTAAGAAAGAAACATTAAATCAATAATGATTTTCATAATATTATATCAACCAACATGATGCCAAACAGATAAGCAGAGTTAAATGTTGACAGTTTATAAAATGAATCTTGATCAGAATCAAATTCTCAAAAAAAAACAAGTCATCATCATTACCAACACAACTATCACAACCCTCATTGTCATTATTGTTGTCACCATTGTCATCGTCATCATCACCACCATCATCATCATCATCATCATCATCACTATCATCATCATCATCATCATCAACACCACTGCTGCTACCACCATCACTACTACCACCACCATCATCACTACCATCACCATCATTGTCATTGTCATTATCTTCATCATCATTACCATCGTTTTAATGTCATCTTTTTCATGCTTTCATCAGTTGGTAAGAGTTCATTAAGACATCTTGAGCAAGTATCTTCTACTTGCTCAAGATACTGACCAAAGCCTTGTGAGTGGTTTGGGGAGGTAGAAAATGAAAGAAGCCTATCGTGTGTGTGTGTGTGTGTGTGTGTGTGTAATATCAAACACACATATGCAAGATATGTGTATTGCCAGTTTGTGAGCAGGCTGTGATCTATAGGCATGAAAGGCAATTTTCTCATAAATACACCAAATGTAAAAACCCCTAGAAGTCATTGACAAGCGAGATAACTCATGCCCAGTTCATTGCAAGAGTAGTAGACATTAATGTTTTGTCATCTTTGTGGCATGGTATTGATAAATCACAAAAGTGATGAAATATTAATGTCTGCCATTCCTGCAATGGACCTGGCATGACTTATCTCACTTGTCGATGACTTCTAGGGGTTTTTACACTTGGTGTATTGAGGAGAAAGTTTTCTCTCATACCTATAAATCACAGCCTGCCCAGAAACTGGCAAAACACATAACTTTGTGTATGTGTTTTCGATGTTGTATATATTCCTTGGGCTTCTTCTCATTCATATTTGAAAGTGTGTGTAATATATATATATATATATATATATATATATATATATATATATATATATATATATATATATATATATATATATGTATATATGCATATATATATATGCATATATATATATATATATATATATATATATATATATATACACACACACACACACACACACACACACACACACACGCGCACACACGCACACACACACACGCATACATATATATATATATACATAACTAAGGCACTGTGGATTGTTGTGTGTAAACTTGGTTGCCCAACACATTTTGTGAGCAT